>NW_009712963.1:7430-67926 GCF_000703405.1 Apaloderma vittatum | reverse complement strand
TGCGAATTTACTGATGATAGACTCTATGTCTATGCAATTTAGGTATTTGAGGAGGAGTTAAAGTTGAAATGAAAATCCTAAATTCTCTTAAAATCTGCTTATAAGAGGAGTATCCAGCCCTGCTAAAGTATGCTGTCATGTGGGTTTTGGATCATGAGGGGTAGCTATTCCGTGGGGCTCTGTCATCTCCAGATGAGATAAATAAGCTTGTGATTGACTTGTTATAGACATGAACAAAATTACAAACACAACAGAACCCCAAACTTCATTGGCAAATCTGGTCACTACTTCAGTATAAATATGCGGCAGTGGGAGATGAGATGGACTTTCTCACTATGGCATTATACATGCACCCAGCATGATGGCATTTTAGTTCTATTCTTAGATGGTACACTACTGTCACCCCATAGAAACTAGAGACTAAAAAGTGTGCATGCCAACCTGTACATTCCCCACACTACATGGAAGAAAAGCTATCTGAAGTAAGTGAGGGCACAGAAGAAACAAAGAATGCCTGAATTAAAGCTAGATGACAAAGGTACGCATGACCTGAAGATCTGACTTGTATCACTGTCATCTACACTTCAGAGTGCTGTTCAGCAGAGTGCGAATCGATGATATGCTGTTTAATTCTCCTCATGCTAACTCCGTATGTGGGCATGGTTTGCCTATATATATATACACACACACATACATATGTAAGTGGACTCAGATACCATCACTACGTGGAGAGTGAGTGCAGAGCAGCCAGAGATCCAGAAATTTGTGGCTCAGCTTATTGTATGCTAACTTCATTATGCAGAAAGGCCCTACCCTAGTCTAATTAAAGACACTGTGATTATAAATGTCCATGGAAATGTTTCATGCAGTTAAATAAACCAGAGTAAAACATGTTGCATTTTCCATTTGTCCTTCATAAGTAAGTGAGCCCAAAATACCTTTACCGTTTTTTCTAACATTCCTCACAAATCCTTCCTAAGTCCAGTTTCCTAATGTCAGAACAGGACTGGGATCTGCAACCCACATCAAAGTTAACTTGCGTGATTTTTCTTTGCTTTGTTTTTCATAGTTATGGATGCTAAGCTTCGATAATGTGCTTAGCTCTGTAAGAAGCAGTAAAAATGATACTTCCTGGCCCAGAGAGTCTACAGTCTTAACAATAGACAAGCAGTGCAATCTGTGCTGGGAGACCTGGGGAAGGTGCTTCTTAGAGAAATGTTTCTTTTTTTAAATAATGGTTGAGTGACTGACATTTATATTAACATTGGTTGGTATTCATGACTTCCAGAAAAATGAGATTTTAGGGAAGGGATTTGGCTTCTGCAGATTTTATTCTACCACATGCAGAGGGATCAGATCACCCAGCCATTGATGTTATAGTCATATGGGCTCCTGCCTTATTTTTTTCATGTGGTATTTGAGTTAGTCTGTGCTCCTTACATTTTGCGCACTAACAGGCTTCTTACAAATGCAGAGGAGGTTATGTCCTGCCAAATGTGTAATTAGTGCAGTACTCTAGGCACTTCGTTGCATAGTAAGGGAGTTTCACTGGCCTTACATTGATGTCAGATATTGCTGTACCGAAAAATCATCTCCAAGAAAATAAGCTTCTTTAGTCTATGGTTTTTAGTAAGTCCCTCAAAGTAAAATTGATATATTTGGGCTCTTACTTCCTCTTTCTTAGTTATGTGGATATGTGTAGGATTAAAACTTTTTTCTCTATTAGTGATCTCTCTTCTAGTTAAATAAGTATAATCACTTTTTGAAGGGACAATTCTATTAGCAACAAAAAAGTAAAAAACTTTCAAGCGCGGTAAGAATTGATAAGCTGTTTTGGGGCTGATTTGGGGACAGAATAGACATGAGAAAATAATTTGTCATGTGCTTAGCTTTTATTTGGAATAGATTTAAGAGTATGGTATCTCAAATCTGGGTCATGCATTAAAAGTGAAAAAAACTGACACAAGGCCCAAGCGAAGTCAATGAAATTCCCACATTAGGAACAGGAAAAGAGAATAAGAGGATCTTTGGGATATAGCTGATGATTACGACGTTCTTCTCTTTGCTCTAATTCTTTTGCCCTCTTTGAGCTTTTTTTTCAGGTACAAATTTGGTGCTTACCTGTGTTTTAGCCCTCACTCTAGAAGCAGCTGAAAGCTTACTGTTTCCCATTGCACACATGGGAGAGCAGTTCTCAGCACACAGTAACTGCTGTTTAATTTGGATTAAAGAAAATGGATCTCCTATTTAGAGTAGTGATGCAGTCTTTTACTAAGCCTGATGGGACACATCCAGTCCAGGCTCTAACAAAGGAGTGTATTGATGATTAAATGGCAGATTAGCACATCCATAGCTTTACTTAGCAGCAATTACTGTAGTCATGATTTGTCATAATTAGAGAACAGTAATTATCAATTTCTCCTCGGTCTATTTACTCTGAAATAGGCACTAACCACTGATAATGACCAATTTCTTATGTTACGGCCATTGCCTTAGGCCTCACCTGCACTGGGTGGCTTCGGCCAGTAAAACTCTCATTCTTTTGCAAGAGCTTCAGTAACTCACCTGCTCTGGGTTCAGAGAGTCCTCACAGAGACTGGTTTTACCTGAAGATGTTACACAGTGTTGTAAATGAGTGTTTTGTTGTCTCCTCTGCAATGGCTGAGTGGGAGTTCATTTACATTGCTCTGCGGAATGCCTCTCTGGGATTGTGAAATCCTTAGCATCAGTTCAGTTGGTCCTCCGCACACCACCAAACTTTGTTTCACAAACTTGGCATTCGTTTTAAGCTTTTAAATTGGCTTCTTTTTAAAAGACAAAGTAGTGCCTGTACAGTTACCTTTTTTCCAAGGTAATGTTTCTAGATACTTAGCTTTAGAAACAGACAATTGAATTTAATTAAAGATGAGTGTTTTCTGACAACGTGACAGGCAGCCTTTGCTCAGCACCACTGGCAGCACACACGTTGCCACAGCTCCACACCTGCCTGGTCTGAAACAGGGCGGGCTGCAGGTCAGAGCACTCTTTTTGACCAGATCACGGCTCCAACGACAAGTCTCAGCTTGATGTGTTACGTCTCAGTGTGCCTGTGAGTATCTCAGCAGAGGTCTGCAGGCTTTGACTTGTCAGTTGCTAAAGCTATCCCTTTGCTGTCGGAAACACAAGACTACACAGCAGATTTGAGCTGGTTGCGTTTATTCCACGGGTTGCATACTGCTGTACGCTTTCGAGCCAGACACCAGCAGCCCATTCTCAGGAGTGGGTGGCAAAGCTTTGTCAATACAAGCCAAAGAGAAAATATTAATATAATGTGAGAACAGAGCTGGTGTCTCAGCTGTACAAAAATGAGTCAGCAATTCAAGTTCAGTCCTTCATTTTCAAGTTGGCAGGGGCTATGAGTGCTGCTAAGGCAACATACTCAGCTGGTGCAAGTGTGCCTCATTTGCCTGTATCTCAGCTGCTCTCCAGTGTGAGGTACATCCAACTTCCCATGACTGGATTGGTGATTCACTATGAGAGTTTTGTGGGTTATTTTGAAAAGGGAAGTCCAAGGCTGTGAGAAAAAGAGAAGGAATCTTAATTTTTGAAGAGGGGCAGGGAGGACGCATTTTGTGATGTGGTAGTAGAATGTAGAAGGAAAAAAGCATACTTTGCTGTGACAAAATGTTGCTCTTCACTGCTTTTCGTTTGTGAGCTTTCATTTGAGAAGAAACAGAGTGGCATTTGCAAAGGGGCTTACATGTAGATTGCATTTTTACTAAATATGTGCTATAATTGATGAAGCTTTTTACTTAATCTGATAAAAGTAAAACAGATTACATTCTGTAGCAAGCCACATTCAGCATGAGAGCAGATCACTGCAGCTGCTAAAACTTTGCCATGTATATCTACAGAGTCAAAACCTAGTGTTTTAGAAAATTCATATTATGTGATTTTCTGTTATCTTGACAATTGACAGGATAATAAAGATATCAAGCATTTTTCTAAAGTAATTGTTAAAGTTTAAATCTTGCAGTGGCAGTTAGGTATTCCATAATTAGCTAGAGAAACATATATATCTTTATTTATTGACTCTTTAAACTGTTTTGTTATAGTTTGACAATAATTTTGGGATACTGGGTTAAGGGTTTATACCCTCAGTCTTCATGATCACACCAAAGCAGAAATCACTTTACAGTATCGTAAGTGAAAGCAAACAGTTTACAGCTGAGAATTGTTTGTTCCAGTGAAAATTTTATTTTCCTTAATTCAGAGATCACAAAATGGCACAGCAGATAAAACATTTAATGTTTAGAGGCTGAGGTGTGGGTCAGTCTGAAACATATGTACATAAAAGGCATGGTTGGTGGTAGCAGTAATCAGTTTTTCCTCTCTGATTCTGGTGATCCTTACAAGCTTCTCTGGATGTTTTGTGGGACAGAGAAGACCTCTGTTGATATGGAACCACTAGAAGTATGTCTGAGTTTTCCAGATCACCTAGAACTGTAGTTAGTTGCTAATGGGTTATCTTCTCTCCCTTGTCTTTGACTTGCAGCTTCTACCTGTTCCTGCCAAAACATAACTTCACAACCTCACTTTGCTTGCAAAGCTATTAGTGTTTTGGTTGGTACTCCACCCCAGAATGGTGAAGCAAATGGTCAGTGCAAGTTGCTATCTGGGTGCACTTTGTTTTTACCTGTTGGCATTAGGGAAGATTCAAATAATCCAGTAAAGCTTCCAGCTGGTCTCTGACATTTTTGGAGGCTGACTGTGCAGATGGTCCCGGAAAGGATGGAGCAGCTTCTACACCCAGAGGAGCAACCAATCTTTTGATGTCCGAAACCTTTCCATCCCCACCATTAAATTTGTATTCTGGTTTCCAGAATACAAAATTGAACACATAGGCCCTGCACTGCATAACTGCCTCCATTGAAAATCCAGTTGATACTGCAAAGTGTGTATGCATGTGTGCAAGCACACATGTACTATGTACCTGAAAGACACACCTGTAAGAGAGATAATGGTAAGATTTGCCTCTTTAAAAGCAGTTGCCATTATCAGGAGAAATTAAAGGTGATGATTTTACAGCAACAAGATATCCTGATCTATGGAGGGAAAGAAACGTGGCATGGATCTGTGAAAAGCTGGAAAGTTTACAGAGGAATGATCCCACAGCTTCTAGCAACAGCAGCTGTGCTTTGACATACAGACTGATGTAGCAGTTGTCTGATCAATAGGTTTTACTTCTAGGACTATTATTTCTTGGCAGCCAACCTAATGTAATTACGTATGTTTTCCTGCAACAAGCAAACACTTTATGTGGTTGAGGAAACAGCTGCACTTCACTGAAGAGCTCATTTGCATAAATATGGAAGTATAGACACAGAATTGCAAAACTACGTGTTGTGTAGGATTACACATTAATGGCAAGGATTATAAATACCTATAGGGATTATAGATATCTATAATGCCCTTTTATTTAAAATTAATTCGTATTTAGCCATTTTGAACATTGAAAGACAGTTTGTCATCTGACTATTTAAAAGTGTGACTGTTTAGTCTAAAAATAACTTTGAATATGTCTCTGAACTGGAGACCTTTGCATCTTTCCTTGTTTTGTATTTTGAGTTTCTCTTCAGAGCAAGAGAGACATGGAGAAACCTTCAAAAAGGATTGCCAAGACAGATAAAATTTGTCTCATTGTTTTCAAACTTAAACTTGGCTCCTTGTTTTTAAATTCATTTGTAAGTTTCTGAAACAACCAAGTAAAACTTCTCATATATGGACTACATAACACAGAAATTAAATCCCAGGTTCCGGACCGTTAATACATGACCAGAAATATGTACTGAGTAGTTAAGTGAATTGCTTTCAGAAAAGACCTAGTAACAGCACAAGCATTTGTGCAGATGTGTGCCAGAAAGGACAAATTTGGTGGAGCAAAACTTAAAATGTTTGTTTCAGTTCTTCATCTCTTTCACTTTCTGACCATACAAGTGTTTGTGCCATATAAGAGAGATGTACAAACCAGAAGAGGAAGCCTGAAAATGTGAAGGATATGGACCTATACTGCCCTAAATTATATGTGGAATTAGAACATCACACTGGGATGGTTGATTTCCTGTGCCGTGCAGGGTTAGCTTGGCAGGTACACCTCATGAAGGGATTGCAGCCGAAGTGGTCTCTAGACCCATGTTTTAAAAGAAATTTGGCACCAATTCTGAGTTACCAAAGACATGGAGGTTGCAAACTGCACACACATCTGCAGTGGGGACAGAAACCTTTCAGAACAGAGCACTGTAGGCTGCTGGGGCCAACAACTGCACAGTCAGACCTCTCTGCTTATGCATCCAGAGCCCTTTGTGGTTGCAATATGATCAGCACAGTACAGTGCTGACGTAATGAAATGGGTCCAACTGAAGCTTTTAGTGCTGTCCCCACAGAAATGTGTTGGTTATATTCCTTGCGTGGTTTTATGCAGATTTGATTGATGTGGTTGGTTTAAGCCGATAGATTCAGCTGTGCAATTTGTTCAGCTCTTCCTGAAATAAGAGCAGAAGAATTCTTCAAGTGTCATGACAGGATGATGAGGGAACCTCTAACTCATCTACTCATGACACTTCAAAATATGTTGGCACATTTTCCTCCAGTTGTTCATTCTGCCTATCAGCTGGATGCTCCATTTCTTGCTGGCAACAGAAAAAACTGGCCTCAGTGCCCAGAGGGTGGTGGGTTTTTTTCTGAGTTGGTTTTGCTGCTAGTTTTAACTTGTATCTAGACTTGGCACTGAAGAAGCTTGGGAGCATGAACATGATCTGTTGAATGATACTGCAGTTCTGAGAGCTTGCTGCTCTCAAAGAGGAAAGCCTGCTTCTGCCCCTGCATCATGGCTTCATCCTTCTCCTTCCACTAGCCTTTGGAAACAGATCTATATTAACTAGAAAGAAAACTACCAGTGTTTTTACCAAAGCAGCTTGGGTTTAGTGGCTGGAGAGCACAGTGAGAAGCAGAGGAAGAAGGAAGGAAGAGGGAGCGTCCCAACCTTCCAGTGGATGAGTTGTCCAACTAGCTTATTCAGATTACTGATTGTGCAACATGACCCCACTGTCACCTACAGCAAGAAGATGGTAACCCAGATCTGGAGGGAGGAACTGTCTAAAGCTCTCAGATCCATCTTTAGTTTTTCTGACAATGGACTGTTGTAGCTATTGAATGATTCATTTGCATTGGCACTTTGGGCCTTGAGGAGATAAACTCTTAGCAGTCAGCTAACACGTTCTTGTTACCTTGAGAAGAAGGTGTTGGACTTCATAGGCTACTCTGTTTTGGGCAGGGCAAAACGGATCACAGACCTTTTACTTCTGTGTGAAGAAAACAGTAAAGAGAAAGTGGCATGCTTTTGGGGTAAGGCTGTTAGTCTGTGTTTCTACAGTAGCTAACACCACAATGTGTGCCTGAGGGTGCTGTGGTTAAGAACAGGCAGGCACGGATGAGTTCTGCTTGCAGTCTGAAGTGCTGGGATACAAGCTGCTTTGATTTGGAAGGCGGCTAGGTGTCTTAGGGTGGATGTGCAAGACTTTAAGATAACTGAGTCTAACTTCTTTGTGTGGAGGCCTGTGAAGTGGCTGATGAGCCCACCCTGTGCAGCGTGTTTGAGAAGCTTGTTAGTAATCTCCATAAGGTGTTATACATAGTCACCAGGAAAAGCAATCTGAAAATGTGGTGATGAGACCAGACTGAAAGGAAAGGCTGGAAGGAGCTCAGATCATACTTCATGTGAGCTGCTAATTGCCCTGAAAAGCCAAGGTACATGAGTATAGGTTTGGTGGTAAATCACTCTTGAAATGAAATCTCCCGTTGAAGAGACTCTTCATGCCTGAACCTGAACAAATGTTGGTGGTAGGGTGGCAAAAAAAAATTAATACTTTCTTGGGTCAGTTTGTTTGGTTTTATTTGACAGTTGTAAATGATTGATCACAAAACCTGCTTTTCTAATGACACTGCAAATATAAAGGGATTACAATTGTGCTTAATCCCACTGAAGTAAATAAGGTTTTAATACTGAGATTTAATTTCAATAGAGTCAGGCTTCTAGAGAAATCCAAAGTGAGACTAAAATGCTAACAGTGGTGGAAAACATAGTTGGATGAGGCCAATTTTTCTGCTGAGGGAGAATATGAGATTCTGAATGTTAGAGGAAGTGCTGGTAGGAAGACTAGTCATCAGAGCAATAAAGAAAATATTTGAATGTAATGTTTACTGACCATGAATCTTGAGCAGTGAAGATATTTCACAGTCATTCTAATTTTTCCAAGTTTAGACTGGAAGTTAGAATTAGTGGTGAGTTGGGTAGTTATCAAAGTCTTGTATTTATTAGTAAAATTATTTATTTGCATTTTAAAAGCCTTTTAAACACATACTTAGGGAAAATACTTTCTTTGGGGGCAAAAATAGCTTAGGACATTCATAGAATGCCTGTCCTCTCTTAATTTGCTTCTCTGAGCACAGAAACTACACAATTGCAACAACATAATGAAAGGTGAACGAATGGATGGGGCAAAGGAGATTAGGAATTTATTAAACTGGCTTTGCTACTAAAAAAGGGTAGGTAAGGGTGAAGATTGGCGTCAGCTTAAGCTCATTGGTTCTGGGATAGGCCCTCCCACCTATATATTCCTTACGACTTTCTTTGTGCCAGCAGTGATGCACAGGAAGCTGATTCATCTTAAATTTCATATGGAAAAAAAAAAAAGAGCTTAGGGTGTGATGGAGATGCTTCCTTATTAGCATGCAAGTATGTGATGAGCAAGCTTGTTTCCTCAAAACACTGTTGATGCCTCCTGTCTGATGAGACAGTCAATGGAGCTTCTGACTATTTCCTTGGATGCAGAGTGACTCTTTCTCATCATGTAAATTACTGCTCTGGTGTAAAGTTGCTCTGCTGGTACAAATTTCTTAAAGAAAATATTGACTAGTCAGCTCTCCACTGGCAGGCTTCAGGCTAGATCAGATGCAACCCCTCTTTCCCCACACTGCGTGGAGCTGGTCCAAAAGCCTAAAACTTACAAACTGTCATGTATCACTTTGGCAGACGAAAAGCCATGTGCCAACATGCGATCCTGAGCAGACTTGTCCTGGTGGGTAATGAGGGAGAGCACAGAGCTGGTGCCAATTTACTGTGGAAGAAAGGCACGGGCCGCTGTTTGCAGGGCAAAACGCCTCTTCCTCCACTCGCTGTGTCAGCAGAGCCTCCTGGTGGAGATGCAGCATAAATATATGCTGTGTGTATATAGGTATGTATGGTGCAGAATCTAATAGATGAGCAAGAGTTTCCTGGCTGGCTGTGCCTGCACAAGCACTGCTGCTTGCATTGTACGGGGGCTTTTGCTGGCAGGCTGCAAGTGCTGGGGGCCTGGCTCGGCTGTAGCCCAGCCTGAAATGCAGCATGAGGCTGTGCCTGGACAGTTACTGCAAAACCAGATGTTACAATGGAAGATGACAACCTCTCCATTTTAAAAGTGTTGTCTGCATGGCTCCAGCCCATTAAAGATGCTTACTCTCAACTTATCTGTATTCACACTGCTCACAGAGCCATGTTGGAGGGTTTATATTTGTGTCTTTAACATTGTCAGGAATCATATACAAAGCTTCCTGATCCTTATATGCTTGCATTGATGCATAAATGCCTTCAGGACTTGGTATAATTTCAGACTGAAAAGGTTTCTTTGAAGTTTGCTGTCTTTTTCTCAGATGCTGGACTGGGAGCAACACTTCTCTGAATGACCTGCTTACATCTCTCAGTGTGATTTTCAGGGTTCAGAAGGGTTAGTGAATACTGAAAATTCCCAGTATAGAATGGCAAGTTACTGAATGAGGTGGAAACCTGCAGAAGGGGCAGGCTTGGTTTTGGGCTGAAGAGGATAAACTGGAATGAGTAGATATTTATAATAAGCCACAAAGAACTATTGTAGGAAAGTAAGATACCCATAAAAAAAAAGATGTGGAATTAGAGAAAAGAGAACAAGTTGTAAATATGCAAAATGTGGCTTGAAATTGTATGTATGGAAGGTATATGATATAGCGTTACTTAATTTAATTACAATAAGTTAGTGTAGACAAATCAAATGTACATATAATGAGGACAGATAAGTGAAAGAATAGCAATTCTCTTGTTGCTCAAAAAGGAAAGCAGAAATCTGTGTGTGTATTCAAAGAGCATTAATCTATTCAATATGCCTCCTGGGTACTCTTACAGCTCTTATAAGCTGCAGGAAAGTGTATCTGGCTTCAGAAGAGGATGCTTGTGCTTTTCAGATGATCTTGCTGAGACGAATAAACAAATAGGGCCAGGAGTACGGAAATGATAGGTTGGTAGGGTCTTTTTGGAATTTAAACAAGTGTATTACTCAGTATGGAAAGACTGTCTGAGGATTGATGAAACCCTGTGGACTTACTATAAAGATTGGATGATGAAAGAATGATAATGCATATGAGAACTGAAGCTGAAAAGGCATGTCAGTTAAAAGGGAGGCTGGAAATGCAACAGGATTGTGTCTTCTTCTCCAAGTTGTTTGAAATTCTCAAGCATAAGCTTCTTAACACTTGCTGGAAGAAGACATGCTAAAGATTACCAGCCTGAAGGTATTAGGGTATGCAAGGCATTAGGAATGGTAATTACCATGACCTCATACATAAATAATCATTTAATAACCCAGCTGATTTCTGGAGCCTTAACAGTGTGCTGTCAGTGTAGAAAATACAAGAAGAAAATGTCTTGAAGCAGGAATTCTTCAATTCTTCAATCTAAGAAGCTATAAAGGAAGGAAGGAAGATTTGAAAAATAAAAAACTCAAACATTATCGTGTTGCATAGAAAGGCAGTGAAGTTGAGCAAGAGGTGCTGAATAAGAACCTGTGGGCAGGTTTTCAGGTTTTGCCAATGTGAAATCCTAATGGTAAGCTCCTAAAGAGAGCAGGCCAGCATTTTGATGATACTGGAAAATATCGGCTCCCACTAGATCAGTACGTTTTTGGTGCATTTTCAGGTCAGCTGATTTCTAATTAGGTTCCAAAATGTGAATATAAAATGCTAATTTTAGACATATTTGTGTTTGAGAAGTGGGACTCTATCCATACAATTACTTAAAATGTCTGTTTTGTTATCTTGTTTATTACTCTGTTGTCTGAAATCTCATCAATTTTCTGGTTAACATCAATTCTGGCAGTATTTCCAGAGCCAAATATAAACAGTACAACATCTCTTGGTGTAAGATGTGCAATAACTGGTAATTCACTGTGCAGTTTGACAATAATTATTCATAGCTTTCACATTTGCAACTTGATAGCCTATTTTAACAATATTGTTTAAAAGGTTCTCAAATAAACCATTCTGTAACTAAGCAATCATAATGAATTTACATCATGTGTGATAAGTGCATTTAATTTTTAATTTAAATGTAACTCCAGTTTGAGTACCACTGAAATTGTTAATGGAAAGACAACAATGAATGCTATTAAGTGTGAGTAGGGTACTTTTTTTAATCTCTGTTCCCCACTACCACAGAACACTTGCATTTAAAAAAAAATTGGTTTTGAGAATGGGTCCTAGATCCTTGGTGCAGATTTCTACAAGCAGAGATATTTTTAAAGATATTTTTAAAGTACATATCCAGTTACAAAAAGCATTTAATGGAAAACTTTAACACTTGATTAAAATACATGGGGTTTGATTTTTAATACACATATTCTCAAACTACCCTATGAGCACTTGAATTGTTAGTTAGATATAGAATTTTGTAATTTAGGCTGAATCTAGTAATAATAATTTCACAATTTGTTTCCATAACCTTTTACTGTCTTTTCACTCTTGCTTATTACTGGGAGGCCACCAGGAGGGTTGGTGACTATTCTGTTCAGTTCGTTTTGTTCCAGAGCTCAAACCATTAATGTCTGCTTAACATTATACATGAATTCCCCTGAGTTTCCTCACAGGATAGTAAGCTTTTCAAAGAGCTTACATTGTACTAGTGTTCTATAGGAGTCATTTTTTTTTTCCTGAGGACGCAATTTTGTACGTTGAAATGTAACTTCTTTATAGTTTCCATTGTTCACTGAATTTTCCAATTAGTGTCCAAATCAGCTGAAGCCTGTGAGAATTCTCTGCGAATTAGAATGTCATGTTGAACTGCAGCAGTTATGAAGGTGCTGTGTCAGAAGATATGAAGCACTTTTCCCAAGTACAATCTACAATTGCATTTATTTTAAAACTTGAAATAAAACTTGAAACTGAGGTTTTCTTAGACCTTTTTTTCTAATCTGTGTTTTCAATCTCCTCTCTTTTTATTTGAGGATCAATAACATACATTGTGCCCAGAGGGTACATTTGTTTGTGTTACAGAACATCTCATGAGCCATCTTTTCCAAGCTGCTGGACTGCAAAGCCAAGCCTGAGCGGATTCTCTGGTTTTCTTTTTAAATGTCACTGACTTCGTTTCAGGTTCGGGTTTTTTTTTTTCCCCTAGTATCTTGACAGCTATCTTTCTCTTTGTAAGTATGTCTTCATTCATTTAATATTTCAGTGTAACATAATTTTCCACATAACAACCGAAGGGCTATGCTCTTCTCACTCCTTCCAGATAGGGAAATCCTGCAGTATGATTTGGGGTATTAGAAGGCAGGCTGTTGAAATAAATGATTGAAGGGGCTGGATGACTCTGTGTGTGATCCATGGCTTATGAGTGACTCCACAAGTGATTACGTCTGATCATTGCTTCAACTTCTACTGGCTTGCTGGACACTGGGTCAAGGTCTGCATAAAGGAGTGGGATGAAGTCTCTGCAGTCCTTCAGGATGTGACAGGACTACCACTGTACTAATCGGATAGAAAGTGAGCAGCTGGGTAGTCCTCGTAGTCCTCAGTGTACAAGTGACAGGTGGAAGACTGTGAGGTGAGGAAGACTCAGCTTTGCCTGACAGCTTTCGAGCCTTCCACTCCAGGATAACTGACACGCAAAGAAGGAGGACTGAGGGGTCCCTAAGAGGCTCCATCAGTACTAAGTGTCTGGTATTTCTGCAGTCCACTTTAAATGAGTTACAGTAAATAGTTCCCAAAGCAGATGTTCAGATGTCTCAACTTTGTCTTCAGTTGCAAAGCAGGGGTCATGGTTTTTTGTCCTCGATGGTGTTCTCAGATTGAAGTTTTCACTTGATTTCCAGAGGCTGGACAGCCTAAGGGCTGGACATGACTTTTGTGAACGTATTAACTCATTCTACCATGATTCAGGGATTGCATACTTCTTTTCATCTCATTATGTTCATAGTTACACCAAAATATTCATCCTGTGCTTAACTGGGGCAGCAATAGATTCAAAGGCAGAAGCAGCAGATAGCAGTGGAGAGAGTTCCAGCTCCCTTTAGAAAAGCACAGCAGGCCTCCTTCTTCAATAGTGCTTCACCTACACTGGATGTCAAACACAATACAAGAACTCTTTAAAATGGTATTTGAGGATGGTTACTACTAAATCAGTCACCTCTATCATTCAATCAGTTTCTAAAGTCATGAATGAGACTACTGATGTCAACAATCGATCATTTCAGAAGTACTAAATCAACTTTGTTTGTATTTAGCTTGCAGAGGTGAAACAGCTAAATCAGCCTTCAATACAGAACTACAGAGTGTTCACTGGGATTCTAATTAGAATCCTTTGTTTTATCTTATATTAGTAATTGTTTCTTGGGAAAAATTAATAACATTCTTGTCTCTAATCCAGGTTCTTCTCAATCAGAGAGGGCTGTGTAATTTGACACAACTGGAAAGGAAGGGAAGAGGGTAAATGATAAAGGGAAACGCTGGGAAACTCTGACAGCTGATCTGCTTCTGCTAGGTTTCTGTTCTTTCACATCTATTGTAGAAGATCCTGTCCCCTACTGTTTGCATAGACCTGTTCTAACTACGGAGGGCAGAAACCTTCAACAGTGAGTGAAGTGTGAATGAAAGGCGTGTGGCAGTGAGAAGTTCTTGCAGTACTAATAAAAAGCTAAACTGATTCTCGTACAGAAATTAGGAAGAGTCAATACACTAACCCTGACTTTTTTACTTTCCATCCTGGATAATGGATCCTTTTTGAGAATATCTTAACCTTGAATCCTGCTCAATTGAAACTGCAGGCTATATTAAACCTTTCTAACATACCCTTAAGACAACTGGATTTTGCTGGGAGGCGGTCGAAGAGAGAGTTTCCTCACCTGAAGACAATTCTTGGTACAAACTGCTGAAGTGAGTGGAGCTGAGTAGATCCCACTTTAAAGGCAAGTCTAGTTATCAATTTCCTGTAGGCTACCTCTTTAGCCTGAGAGTACTCTTGTGTTCTTTCCCTTCACCCTGAAATCATAATAACACTTCGACACTTAGTATAGAGCTCAGTTATTAGTTACCAGAAGATGTAAAACCACTTCTCTTGATATACAGAGTGACTGCTGAAATAGTTGGTGTACTCTTTTTCCTCTAGCAACTGAACTTGAATACGTATGGTATTCAGTGACAGCAGACTTTGACTCTGGAGTTCACTCTGCTGTTTGATTCAGTCAGAGTATAGTGTAAACAAAGTTTATTCTTTATTTTTGAAGCTGGGTTGTTGCTTAAAAGGCTGAAAATAACAATTAAATTATTGCATTCAGGTTTCTCCAGTGACGTGCTTTCTAGTATCTAAACTTCTGAACTTGAAAGCCCAAATAGTTCTGTTCTTTGTAAGTTCAGAAATTATTTGAGACACTATAGTGACATCCTGCCTTTTTCTTAGCTTTAAATAGTAGCAATTCATGAGTAAACATTAAAAATCAGAAGAGTAAAAATGTCTTTGTCACCAATCAGTGACATTTCCCTTTAAGGTGATGTTTGTGACTTATAATGCATTTCCAGTATGCCTTGTGGTTGGTGGGGCTGTTTTAATAGAAATATGAAGAGTAATGAAAAGGTATGGTAATCTTACACCGTGATTTTTATAAAGAATATTTTGGAAAAAATATTGAAGCAAACAGGATTAACTCTTGTCCTCAAAAAATTTCTGTGTAATAGTAATAGAATAACCTGAATAATTAACTAGATGATAGAAAATTTACTATTGATTCGAGCAGGTCTGGCTTTGGACATACATGACATAGACAGCTTCCTGGGGCAGAAGTTCATAGCTTTAATCTGGGGGAACGATTTTGTGTATGCCTGACTCGGATTGGCTCAACAATGGTAGAAGGATAGGTCACCTGGGCACACTTCTTCCTGGCTAGCTCGGGACACCAAAAATGAATGACCTTTTTGGTCCTGAAATCAGGCAGTCCATGTGCTACCATGAGTAAGATCCACACCCTTCTGCAATAGTTTCCTCTCCTGGAGGAAGGCTGGGCTGAGAAGGATCCCTAGAGGAGGAATATTCACTCATTTTCTTCTGCTCTTCTGAGAATCCAGGAGAAAAATATGCTCCACAAAGACTAGCTTGTTGATTGATTTTAAACCTAACCACAGCACACTTAGAGTAATTGCAAACTGGGAAACAACCTTTTTCCAAAACTGCATATGCTGTCTCTTGTCTTCTCTCTCTCTTTTTATAGCTGGATCATGAGTTCTAGTAAAAACCTGACAGAAATGATCATTCCTTAAAATTGTTCAGTCTTATAGAAAACCTTCTGTGATACTACACAGAATACTTACCAAAAATAAGTAACATAAGATTTGAGAATGTAAAAATCATGGTATCTGTGAGTGAGAAGCCTGTCTGCAATGACTTAGGATAGATAGGGATTTTAAGCTTGGATCTGTTTTGTTGCAGATTTCAACTTTTATATCCAAGCTTGCACAGAGAATTCATTCCAACAGACTCTCCTCTCTGTTAGTGTCTCTAGTCTTGTTCTGTTGTACAAGTCTTTGCCATTCAAAGTTGCTTTTTTTATTTTTTTCCTGTAGGTGAGGAATGAAACAAACTCACATCAGAGCTGTTCTTTCATCTGTCTATTTTGACTCTCAAAGATGGGTCGGAGGACACCAAAACATATACTTAAATCAGATCTACTGTTGTGAATGCATTTGGACCATCTATTAGAGACAAAGACTCCATAAAGGAGACTAACAAACTAGCCAGGCATCTGATTAGGCACAGAATAATTTCAATGGCTAATCAAACGAATGAATCCTTTCTTGATTACATTTCAGTTTTGTATCAGCTAATCATGAAACCAGAAAATACACTAATGGTTGCTGTTTCCTTATAGCACCTGTTCACAGGTACAATTGCTGTAATTTGGGAAGAAGAAGGGAGGGGGCAGCACTAATTTCCTAATCAAGAGCTGAGACAAGTAGCAAGCTCTAATATTCTTAATGCAATAGGTCGTTTTTCTCTAGAAACTATAACTTTTCCAGTACTTGGAGATAAGTCAGCAGTGGGATGCTGGCATCACTCTTCCACATCTCACAGTGCATATTTTTTTACACGTACATGATGTTCCTCAGGAAACCTTCTGAATCACATGGTGAAAAGAGACCTTCTTGAGACATTCTTAAGAAAATGGGACAACATGACTTTTCTCCCACCCCTCAGGTCTCTTTCCATACTCACTCCTCAGCAGATATTAGCAGGGGCAAGAAAGGTTGCTGCAGAAAAACAGCAAAACTTTGCAGTGTCTATGTTTGCAAAAGTCCATGTTCTTCTGGTACTCCTGTGTCTCAGGAGCTTTGGTCTCAGATATAAAGATCACAAATTATCATAGAGGGGAGATACTTCTGAATGTTCTCCACCAAAATCTCTGACTTAAGGTATAATAAAAATTTTTAGGAACCATTGCAGTGCTTGGAGGAAATCCCATTGTGCTATACGATATTAGAGAAATCAGCAGTCCCTGCCCCAGAGAGCCTGCATTGTAAAACTGCATATATTTTCTTTTCATATAAAAAGGTAACAAAGGGAAAATATTGGAGGAATAAAGGAAGATGAATAGCATTGGGTTCTGCTTTTATTATAGCCTGAAACTGACAGCTCTTTGTTGTATGCAGATAAGAGTTTTGGCACTAACTTATGAACAAGACCTGACATCTACTTTCACAATGACTCTCACAAAACAAAACAATTCTTGAAGTTTTTATTTGCTACACTGCCTCTGGTAAAGTATGCCATGAGAAGCAGACTGAAATAAAAGCTGGGCTCTGATTCCTGAAAAGTAGATTCTACCCTGACAGGAAGCTAGGCTGCTGCTGCTCTATAGCTTCACAATTCCACTAGTGTCAGGAGAGACACTAACTTTGGGTTAAGATGCATTAGGTGGCAACTATTGCAAATAGAGAACAGTACTTACAGGAATGGCTTTAAAACACCTGCCAATCAATACTGTCCAGTTCTTTGAAGAACTCTTAGTTTAATATTGCTTACCTACACAGTGAGTGTCTCCAAAGTCTAAGTAGAGAAAATAGAGAGACCAAGGGCAGCTGGATTAGCAGTATTAAGCCACGGTCAATCTACTGCATGCATTTTAATAGCTTTTGAAAAAGTGGAGCACTAGGTTCTCTGCTGTGTAAATTAGCAGAGATCCATTGAAACTGCCAGAACCGTGCTGATTTATACAGGCTTTGTGCTGTCCCCAAGATTTCCAGCAACAGCTGTTTTAAATGGTTGGGTTTCATCTGTCTTTTGAAATACTAAGCCATCAGATAGATTGCATTTAAATTATCAGTGCTGATCAATATATGAGATATATCATAAATCTTTCCTAAACCACTCAGCTAAATTTCACTTATTGGCTTAAAATACATTCACCCTGATTCTTCTTTAACTTTTCATACAATTACTAAGTTTTAGGAAAATAAAGTCTTTTAAAAGGCAAATATAGATAACACTCCATTAAAAAGGTATGGTGTCACCATACCTTTGGTGTATAAAAATAATTTTAAAAAAAACTCAAACAAACAAAAGAAAACAAAAAAACCAAACCCCACATAAAACTCCCAAATGCCCCACCCGGAGTGCCAAAAGTTATTTGAAGGTAAAAACTGAGTTGCTAGAATCACACCTGATGTTGTGTTTACGATGTTTTCCATATCTCTGGGCTCCAAAGGAGATAATGAAGGGTCCATCATGTAGAAAACTGAACAGTTTTTCAGAGGTACTAGGTAAATGTCTGACTCCTTTCAGAGGCATTAAGGGTTTCCTCGTACCTCAGAGCAGATTCTTGGTGTTCGTCAGGATCTCTATGTTGTATAAGCAGAAAAACAATTCACCATCATAAGCAGGTTTTTTTTGTTTGTGACATGAGTGGTTAATGGTAGGTTTTTACTATAGGAACAGTAATGATGTTTTCAGAGGTCTAGGAAGAAAAATATTTCTTTCCATGCTGTCATATGTCATGGTCTTCTCTTCATATTCTTGGCCTACTTATACCTTCAGTGTGGTCTTCTGCCAATTCCCTTGCTTGTGTACCTGAGGCCACTATCTTCTGTGCTGCGCATATCACTGCTTCTCACGGTGATGTACCCCAAACATCATACATCTTCCCTGCTCTTCTCCCTGTCCTTTCGTCTCTGGATGTTATGATGCTCTGACCATTATGTTAGCACTAATCACTTTATTTTGCCCAGAACTCTCTCATTCTTTGTCAATACCAGGAGTATTTTTCCAGGCATGATTCTTGAGATAATTGCTATCACTCTGTTTCAATTCATCTCCTTCATTTCTTTCATGAGAAACTGCAGAAATACTTTCTGAGCTTCCTTTCTTAGAGATTCTTGAAAAAGCAGAGGAAGGAAAGGAGTAAGGCAACTGACAAGTATTAGTTGAATTTGTTAACTTTCTCTTCATCGTCTTGTATATTAACAGAGAAACAGGAAGCAACAGGAGAAGGGAATGATTGCTAGTTGCAGATTCAAAAGTATGTGATGTCCATGAGCACCCTCAGTTGCATACTTGCTGCATGCAGAGAAAATAGTCCACTGGCATGCTGACTGAATAATTTGTTTAACACAGCACCTAGCAAATGACGGTCATGGGCCAGAACCCCCTGTGCTAGCTGCTCTGTTAACAAAAGAAAAAACATTTAGGAGACGGTCATCACTACCAGTGCTTACATGCAAAGTATAAGACAGGAGACAACAGATGGAGATGGACAGATGGTGAAGTGCAAAGAAACTACTGAACAGTTGATAAGCATGAAGGCAAACAGTATCAGCATACCAGCTGCCTAACAGTTGTCCATTAGGGATGCCAAACCAAGGAATGGTATAAGAATTGTTTTGAAGGATAATGGGATAGCTCTGTTAATGTTTGGGGAAAAGCTATCCCAAGTGGAGATGGCAGCAGGGAACAGTTTATCTGGAAACCCTGCTAAGAGACAGTGAAGGCAGGAGTTGTCATTTCCAGTGAGAGGTAGGCTATGAAGGGCATGAAAATGACAAGAAGTTACTAACATTTAATATAACCAAGAAGTGGGACCTGTGAAGGGATGAAAAAGAGAGGGTTAGCAGGGTCAGAGCCAGAAGCAGGAAGACTTATTGTGTAGATACAAATGAAGTAAGACTTAAGCAAGACCAACAAATAGTAATAAAAGAGAGAAATAATTGCTGAAAGCTCTAAGTCTGCATGATTTCTACATGTTATTAGAAAGAAAAGGGAGTTTCCCAGTTTTTGTGTAGAAAGAATCAGCAAGGCAAAAAACATCCCTAAGGTCAAGAAAAGGAGTAGCAGAGTCACATCTAGTGGAGTAAGGAGGCTTAAAGGCAACACTTTAGTCATCCTTATCGTAACATAATAGCTAATAAATATTTGTTGGGAGTGTCAGGGAGAAAGGCCAAAATGCTGTTACGGGCTGGTAGAGACCAGTACAAACTGGAGAGGTGGATATCTGCGATGTGGATGACAGTCCATATAAAAAGATCATTTGAGTTTTGCTAACAGATGTAAATACCCAAAAAGAAGGGAAAAGAAACCAAGGTTGGTTGTTAGGTAAACCCTTTGAAGATGCTGGAGTCCCAAGGAAAACAATCCTTTAAAGGACTCAGTGAGTGAACAGAAGGAAGTGATGAATGTTGGCGGAGGGCAAGATTTCATGAAATGTGGTAACTTACATTGTATTTTGCTACAAAGTTGGGAAACTCCCTTAATGGTTAAATGACTCCATTGGGAAAAGTTAACCTCGCACAGATGATGTGGTTTGGGTTTTGTTGTTTTTTAATTCTCCATGGTAATTTTCTTTTTTTTAATGAGAAACGGCATATCAGTTAGTCCAGTTAACTGCAGCTACTCACCCTTCTCAGAGGTGTTTTGAGAGCAGAATAGATTAAGGATTTAAACACAGGTGATAGCAGCATTGCTTGGAACGAGCAGACATGTAATATTTATAACACAAGCATATTGGCCTTTGGGTGGATAAGTGGTTCATAAAATTCAGTGCAGCATAATGTGAAGTAATGTAGCCAATTACTAAAAGAATAAGCATGAAGATTGCAGTCTACATAGGAACACAACATGGAATTCATATTAAGGAAAGAACCTAGAAGGGACTGCAGATAATATAGTAAACCATTAGCACTATTTCCTGGTAACAATAACAAAAATGAAAAAGAGCAAACAAGTTTCTGAAATACAGCTCTGGCAGTGGGGTGTATAAAGCTGCAGAAATTATTCTGGCATGCTGCTAGTCTCATTAGAAAACAGTGCTCAGTTTTAGCTGCTTCATTACAGGAAGACATTGAAAAGGTGCAGCAGGGTGTAAGCCAAGACTGCCGAGACATGATTTATGAAGGAAGTTTGGACGTGTTTCTCCTCTGTAGCTAAGGAATGGGAGATTAAGGGAGGATTCTTATGCAACTATGCAAGATTCTAAATAAGTGGGAATGTATCAATGCTCAAATACAGTTGTTATGGTCATGTGCAAACTTAAAACAGATCTTGGATTAATGTTAGGGAAGAAAATACAAGAAGTTTTTCAAACAGGAGGAGACAGAGCTTTATGCAAATGATGAAAATGGAAATAACTTTATATCAGCTCACCTGAGAAATATTTGAGGAACTGATTATAAATGTGTAGAAGGGATTATTAAAATTTTTCATCTTATTTTTTAAAGGAATAAATCATGAACCAAGTATTAGTTCTTAAATTTGCTACATACTGATGAAGAAACCCCCATACAATAGACAGATAAAAACAGATTTCTGTCAGCTGAGCACTTAAGACTGCAGATTCCTGGAGGCACAGTTTTGCTCTCAGCTGCCTAAAAAAAAAGTTAGCCTGTCTCTCAGAAGAGACAATAATATATAAAATCTACAACAAAATAACGGGTTCTAAGTCCATTACAGCTATAAGTGCTCCCAGTATAAGCACCCAGATTTCCTTGTGTGTATTGCTGTTTTAAAAGTGAGTCAGGCTGGAGCTTTTGTTTTGAGATCTGATAAGGAAAATTGTCCAGAATACTAAACCTGAGGACCAGAATATATTTAACTATACATGACACTTCTGATCATCCAGATGTAATTTCTTAGTCCCTCAGATAGTACTGCACTGGTAGGCTTCTACAAACACCTTCAGCTGACTAGAGGTGTTAGATTTGGATTGACCTAGATTTGCTCAGATTACCTTCTCTGTTGATTTACAGTGACCCAGAGCCTCCTGCCACAACAAGAAGGGGAGGAGGCTGTATGCATGGACACCTTTGTATAAAGCAGAATGACGCCATTTCATCCATACCACTGCTCTACCTCTTCCCCTGGTCCAGCTCTGATATTTTTTCCAAATTAACTGAATTTGGTGGCAAACAGAAGAAAGTGGTCTGAAAAGATGGAGAAGAGTGGTAGAGGTAGTGATGTGTACTATCTCAGAGTTTCTGATGGAATCAGTTCAGTCAGACTTCCCCGTGTTCCTTCAGCAAATGGGATGGTTGGCTCTTTCCTTCTGGCCAGAGGTACTGCTCAATAAAAACAGTGACATACTTGTGACATGCAGATCCTACCATGAGTGAGAACACAAAAGCCAGTAGTAGGAATAAATATTAGGAGAAATGATAGAAGAATGTTTTGAGTAAAATGTGTAACAGAAATTGAATACTTCCAAGGAACAGTTTTCGGCAGAAGAACTTTAAGGTGAATCTTCATTTAACAAGCCGGTATCAAAGGGCCATGCACTTATGGTTTGCATCCATTACAGTAAATTTGAGTGAATGTAAGAAAATCAAAAGCATTATTCTGTAGAGAATTCACATGAAAGGAGCCCACACATTCTATTAACTCTTGTTGATGTGATATGTCTCATTCACTTCAGTGGGACAGATAAGCCTCGTGAATAAAGGCCTGCAAGAATTATCCCAACCAACTTCCGTAAATGCTTTCAAGCTTTTCCTCTCAAGTTGGTGAAAGTTTTATTTGAATTGCTGACTGCATTATTTAGCTTGTGGGTTTAGACGCAGCTAAAGAAACAGATTTTAGCACTTGCTTTACGATTATGGTGAAACCTGCAGTTACTTTTCAGGTCCTAAAATATTGGACCGTGCTGTGTGCACTCAGCATACAGCACTGATAGTCGTGGTGACAGTGAATTTGCATGGGAATGCTTGGAGTTCTTGCATATTAGTCTTCACTGCAATCTTGTAGACTTGGAGCCTGTTGCCATTTATTTTATTGGTAACAGAGCAGACATTTTTTTCTGAAAATAAGATTGGGTTGTTAAAGATTAAAAGTGATATTAAGATGCCCTATTAATAAAAAAATAAAGTGTTAATCTCTACTTATGGAAGAAAAATTTTGAGTAGGTGTTTTCAGCTTTATGTCCATTTTTTTGTCTGGCTGTCTGGATTTGGACAATAATGTCTGCGGAACAGGAATAGATAAACTACCGGGAGGGAATTCTTAGATCACATTCACAAAGGTGTGACTTTAAATGAAACTACAGGTGTCTAAGTATTTTTGTAGCACATATTTTAGTGCATGGAAGCACCACTGTAATTATTTAATTTTTAAAAAAACATAAGCCCCCTTTCCCCTTGTCAGTAGCTGTGGAGACTGAAGTCTTCTAGAAATGCTAATTGCAAGTAAAATACAGTATTTCAGCATTTGGCTTCCATTCAGCCTTGAAGGGCTGCCTTACTATCTTCTCTTTTGTTTTGACACTGCCAAGAATTGGACCATTTACACTGATGTTTTTGTTTACTTGAAGTGGTTGTATTTCCTAGCCAAGTGCTGACAACAAGCAGACAAGTTAGTCTCCTGCTATTTAGTGAAGCCTGCTTACCTCACTGGCAGGCGTTTTGTCTGGAGCTAGCTCCAAAGAGTAAATCGCACATCCTTCGAGTGTGCCATTCCAAAGACCTGCCAGTGAATCAGGCTCTGTCTCTTGTGCCCAAGGCTTACGCAGACTGGGCTGGACTAGGCTGGGCAAGGCTGGACAGGGCTGGACAAGGCTGGACAAGGCTGGACTAGGTTGGACTAGGCTAGTTTGCTTTTGCCTCGGGGTTGAGATCTTGAGAGGGACTTTGCGCTCCCAGCATTGACACAAAATCTTTGTGATGCTGGGCGAGTGGAGTGAACTTTTCGGTGTGATTATCAATCAAATGCATTTACTGACGACGCATACTTTTTCTCAAGTACATTTTTTGTTGATGGGTTTATATAAAAAAATCTTGGATGTTTGGGTTTTTTGTAACAAAATAACTGCGATACGCTGTGTACTCATATCATTATGATATTTTTATATTCTCCATGTCCTTTAGGAGCTTTATGCAGGATATGGTCTGTTCAATGAAATGTGAGATATACACTAAAACTATTTTTTTCCTGTGCAGTAAGATAATAAGTTGTTACATTACTTACAGGTCCAATTTTAAATTTAAATATAACTTCATTTAATTTTACTTTGCAATCAGGTAAATTAATGAGAGAGAATCAAAACAATATGCTGTAATTACATTTGAAAATTATTCCTTCTGTCCTTCAAGAGTGTTATTTCTGTGTAAGATATTGAAATTTAGTGTCTAAATATAAAGTGCAGTAACATCTGGTACTAATTGCTGGTTTAAATAATATAGACAGATCTTCAGGCATTTCATGCTTTTGAAAGGATGCTTTAGTAGGATGTTCTGAGTCAAAGGTTATAAAAAATTTCATACCACTAAAAATAGCTAATATTCCACTTGTCTTCTAGATCTAAATGATCTTTTACATAAGATTTAGCTTAGTAAAGTATAGTTGTTTTAACTTACTTTATCTGGAAAGAAGAACCAGTTTGTATACCTTTTACACCTGCTGTTCACTGGTACACAGGAACTTAGTGCAGGAGAATATTAGAACAGCTTATTTCTAGTCTCAAAAATTGGTTCTTCATCCTCAAGATCTCTGATTTGCAGCACAAACCATTCTGCTTCCAAAATTATGTATTTGAAGTCTTCTACTGCTTGCACTTTGTCAATTATTTTCGCAATAAAAGTAGTAAGTTAGACAGATAAATTGACAACAATGCCAAAGTGACTTTGGTCATTAGTGAATGAGCCACGGTCCAAGAATTATTCCTGCAAATTCATTGATGTATTCATGAAAACAGCAGATATATTTAAGGAAAATGATGAGCCGCCCCATTACTTCTCCTTTTTGTGTATTTTCTTACTGAAATGCCGCTGTACATTTTCGAATAAACTGTGTAAAAAGAACTGATTGAGAGTGCTTCATCCCTTCTGTGGATGGCTGTCTGTGTGGAAAGCTCATGAAGCATTACTGGGTCACAGCAGAGGTGAACATCCAGTGCAGCGACTCGTGCAGGCTTGTTCTCAGCAGGACTCCTCAAACAGGACAGGCAAGCTGAAAGGAGGAAACTCGGGCTGACACCCATACTGTGTGGATGCTTGTCAGGCCCCTGAGGGCACTCACAGTCCTTAATGGCCTGTCTCTCCTGGGATCTCAGGCCTGGCCCTACCGCTGGTCCCAGCGGCTCCATTTCAGTTCAGTCCTTGCCTGAGCTGTGGTTCGAGTGTGTCTGTTTCCAGTGCTGCCTTCTGGATGGACCTTGCACCCTCACTGTAGGCAGCTTGTCTCATGGATGGATGCCTCAGATTTATATTAGAGCTTGTCTCCAGCCTTGTCTTTGGCCTTTCGGACTTTGAAATCGTGTTGTAGCCCTGACTCCAGTCCTGTCTCTGCCTTTGTTTCCTTTCATTCCTGGCTGGGCTCCCTGGATGGACCCTGGACCTAGTTTATCACTTGCCTTGTCTGAGGCTGCAGATGGACCCTGTTACCAGCTCCTGGCTCTGACACCCTGGTCAGACCCTATAGGACTGTGTCCCTGTAGGACAGCTGTAGCAAGAAGCACGTCACTGGTAACTCAGCTGCTCATGACTATGAGAACAGCAACCTTCAACAGCAGGAAAGGTTCAGCCAACTCTGTGTCTTGGTAACTATCGCTGATAGCTGATGCTAATGAAAGAATGTAGCAAACCAGGTGACAGTAAAGTCATGTTCTGCTGGTTTGTGATCAGTGATAACTTCCTCCATCAGCAGACACTAATCTATCCTCTCCCACTTCAGGAATCTATCATTTTTTAATACAGATGTCTACAGCTTTAATTGTGTGAGGTAGCAGCTTTGGTTTTCTCTGATTCTTTCAAGACACCTGCTGCTTTCATCTGATGTTCCCTAGATCTTACACAAGAGGACATATGCTACAACTATTCCCTTCTCAGCTCAAATGGCCCCATTTGTCTCCTCACTCTTCTGGAGCACAACCTAGTGGGTCTGACTCTTTTCTTTCACACTGGATTTATGCTGCCTAATCATACTGACTGCAGAGATACTTGGGATTTTGGATTTGCCTGGAAGCCAGAAAAGAATTTTAACATGAAAAAACTCTAAAAATATTTGGAACTTCCCCAAATTTGAGAACTCTCAAAATTGAATTAATTCCATCTGTATGACTACTTTCCCTCCTCTTAGTATAAGAAGGTTTAGCTGAAAAAGTGGGTTTATGTTTTGCTGTAAAGGAACTGAGTTTTGTGATCGTTCTGACCTTTCCAAGGCATGAGTTAGCTTTCTTCTAATCTGTTCAGCCACCTGTATAAAAGAGCTATGGATTCAACCTCACAGAGCCCACATGACCTACAAATGATTCATTGTCCCAGTCAATAAAGTTTATTAGTATTCTTGAAAGAATCTCCTCCCTCCCCATCCCACTGACCCCAGGCCACCTTCATGCAAGCCTGCACTTCATTTATTGTCAGAAATTCCAAGAAACAAATCTAAACAAAACAAGTTATGACCTAAGCTGCTGGTCTGCTCCATACTTTTTCCGCTTAGGGACAGGGATGAATTTGTAAACTAGAGGGAATTATGAAATGCAGTGGCAAAAGTCATGCAGCAAAAAGTCATAAACTGATCAAAAGCAGAAAATACTTCAGCTCTGATAAGGAAATAAATGCATTGATCCAGATGCTACACACGCTTTGGTTCATTGGCATTAGACACTGTCAGATTTTCCACTCTCTATTACAGAAAACTCTTCCAAGCCTGTCTGGCAGTAGCTTGGATCAAGTATAATTTTTCTTTTCATAGCCAAAATGTACCATCTGACATCTACACATTGGGCATTCAAGAGAGAAGCTTGTGCTATTCAGCATGAAGTATCAGTTGGGATAAAAAACAATAGCTCAACATCTCACACAGTGGAGGGGAATACCTACAGCTTTCCAACAGCAAATCACTCTCTTAGAAACTATCCAACCATCACTAATGTTCCTGTGCTGTACAGATAGCTACATGATTGCTCTGAATCATGCAAGAGCAGCAGACGTTAAATCATCTATATCTACAGTCAAACATCCGCAGTCAAACGAACTAGGCCTGCTGTCCAACAGCTTTTAGAGGAGCCTTGCACCGGTAACGAACAGTCAGACCCTCTTCCATGCTTTCTCTTTTAATTTAGAAGTAGAGACAAGTCTTAGCTACTTATAGGATCTTTTTCTGTGTTTTACCACAGTCAGATAGGAGCAAAGTAAAGGAAGATACAAATTTGAGATGAAAACTTTAGCTCTTAACACTGGGGGATCTTAAGAGATCAAAAGTTTTTTTAGCCCTGGCTGCAGAGCACTGAAAGACTAAGGGCACCAACATTTTGAAGGTTGGAGTTTTTAAGAGATTTACCTGTGTCTAATCCATGAAAAATCTCACCAATTTTCCCAAATCTTTGATGATCGGATCTAAGGCAGGATTGTCCTTTTGTTTTGTTACGTTTGATGAAATTTTCCTGAGACAGTCTATCATAAAAGAGGCTTGTAGTTTTGAAATGGCACAGCAAGTTTGTTTGGCTCAGGAATATGTGACAGTTCCTGTTAGACAACTGCAGGTGTGCTGAATTTGAAATATATAAATATATACATACATATAAAAAATATATAAATGTATTTATAGATAAATACATAAATATGTAAACATGTAAATATGTAAACATGTAAATATACAAATATATAAATAAAGTAATTCTTAGATAAATCCTCTGTGTAGGGTTTGCCTGGAATACCATTCAGGAAGCATCTCATCTTTTCCTATTTTCTGGATGAGGGGCTTGCAAGGTGTTAATACATTTGGAATTACATCTGCAGATCTTCCAGTTGTAGTGACATTGGCTCTGATTATTAAGAAATTTCTGTTGGAATCTGTAATTGTGCTGAAAGCAGCAGATAAACTACAGATACACAAGGAAGGAGCTACTAAGGGGATGGGACGAATTTGCATGTCTTATGTAGCCACTCTTGCCACCAGTCGGTTTCTATTAAAAACTTTTAAAGGCTGTTACTTACCAGGCTGAGCACCTTAGGAGGACTGTAATTCTAGTGAGGATCCTTTTCATCTTCAGGCTTCAGAGTAAAACCTAGATCATCAAAGGACTTAGAAAAAACCACTTTACTTTTGTTCCCGCTCATCGTTTAATAAGACACTAAAAGGTGTATGATAGATTTACATCTCCCTTTAAAATGTAGAAGAATTCTAGTAAGAAGCAGGACTGAGAGACACAAGGATAAATACTCTGCTCCAGTAACATGGGCCATTTCTCTGCTGTGATCATCTAAATTCAGAGAGATGAGATGGCTCCTTTTTAGGAGATACGAAATCATTGTATTTTCTGCCTTTCTAAATTTCATGGGGAAGACAGTAAATTACATATTTACCTTCTGTTATTACAAGTAAGAGAAAATATTACTTAAAAAGAAAAGAAGAAAAAAATAAATAACAGGCAGCAATTAATAGCTAAAAAAAGTCACATCAATCTTAACTGCTCAGGCACCATTCCTATGGTTTTTTTTAATGCATTTGAGTTTGAAAACTAATTGTTTAGACAGTAGTATTTCTGTGATTATTATAAGTTATCTAACAATTGTCCGTATCCTGTTTTATTTTTAATGCTTGTTGTGTTATGCTCTGCTGATACTGTATTGTTTCAGTTGTGTTTTTTTCTACTTCTGCACAGGGAATATAGATTATTGTATTGCTTCATTGGATCCTAGAAAGGTCTATCTCTTATGACTGCTGAAAATAGGTATACAGAGTCGAAAATGGCACTGCATATTTCAAAACAGTAATTTCAGTCACTGAGGCTATGGTAATGAATGTTGGTGGTTTGAATGCTCTGATAAAGATAACATCACTGCTGCAGGATACACCAATCATCGCCTATTCCCATGTAGTGGCTGCAAGGAAGCAGCCACTCTTTTTCTCTTGTTTTTTCTTTTTGTTTGTTTGAAAAAAGTAAGGAGCACCCTCATCTTAAGGGCTGTATTGGTTCAGATCACTAAAACCTTGACACCAACAAAATTAAGTGCTTAAACTCCATTAAAGCCACTGAAATCTAAGCTCGTGTATAACTTGAGTGCATAAATGTTTTCTTGGATTGGTAACTTCATGAATAAATTATTTTACAAGCCAATTGGAAATGCTAAAATTTACAGTCAACTGTTCATTTTCTTCTTATTGCCATGCTCTTTTTGTGTTATTATTTTATTTCTTCGTATGACCCCCTCTAAATTTTCTTGATATCCAAGCCTCTGTGAAGACCAAGACAACATCCAGGAAGGTATTTTTCCATGCTTTTGGAACTGAAAATGCCTCTGTATACTGTATTTCCTTTATTTTTCTCTCCGATTGATTTCTGGAGAGCTGTGCTAGGTGCAAGCCCGAGATGTGGCCTTTGCAGGCTTCCCTTCAATCTGAAGATATGTTTGGATCTAAGGATATCAATATAATTAAGATTTGAACCCTGTATGAGTTTCTTGCCATAAGGACGTTTATTCGGCTCCTATGAGTAGGTCAAGATTTAAATACCACTTTTCACATTATTTCATATATTTGACCTTCCACAACCTGTGTTCCAAAGAAATGTCTTTCAAAATACATCTTTCAAGTGTAGTAATATTTGTATCAAATTAATCTGAAGCTTCTGTTGCCCCGCAGGCTGACTGAAATGTGGGTCAAGTCTGACATCAAGTGGTCAGATACACTCCATTCCCAATGGGACTATTAATATAGTGCTGCTCCTGGTGTCTTACAAGAAGAACCTCTCCCTCCACTTTCTCTCCTTCTTTTTAATTTTGTTAACATGATTTCTCGTTGCTCTTTCTGCTTCGGTGTCCACCAAGGTCATGGAGTATCATTGCTGACAGATATATGAAGAATCATATTAGTCTTTCCTAAGATATTGGAGCTGCTGAATCTGTCAGCAGAATGATGGGATCATGTAAATAATTTCTGGACATGGCAGTGTATGTAAGACCTTTACACAAACTGCTTTGTTCCCTAATATATTCTAACAAGATCTATGTCTTTTAAAAACATTCCTACCTCTTGGGACACCAAGTCCTCCATCTACACAGATTTTGAGGCTTATGAAAAACTGCAAGAGCACTTCACACTCACACATTGCTTCCTGTAGAAAAGCATTGCAAACAATAATTCCATTTTCATTGTTCCACTCTGAAATAACTTAATAAAATTATCATTTCATGATAGAATAGAGGAAGTGGAGAGAGAAGTGAAGGAGAATTTAAATCTTTGACCAGAGACCTTAATTTTTCCTAGAGCTTGTCTCAAGTTCAGTCCTCTGGCATGCTGAGATGTTACCTTTGTATTTTAATAGTATTTATGCCTATATTGACTCATGAGCAGCCCAGAAATTGGCTTTTTAGTCTGGAGCATTAGTTTCACAGGTACCTTAAGCTGGCATAAACCGGTACTGCAGCTCTTCATCTGATTCAGCATGGCTGGTTTTGCAGCTCCACAGTGAACTGGGTTGGGGTATTGTTATTGGGAAAAGAACCCTGAAAAAACACAAACAAAAATACTCCACCAAAGTTTCTGCACATCTAAGTCAGACATTCATTCTAATTTACTTCGGTGCTTACCAGTGGGTTTATCCTCCGTGAGCAGAGCTTCCTGCTTGAGCTGTATTTCTTAATGATAAAAAGTGGATTTTGTGCAGGGTAAATGATCAATGGTCATGTTCCCAGCACATTATCTGTCTGGGCAGCCCAGATCACTGAGCAGAATGACTATGTGGTGTCTTTGGTTTAAAAGTCCCACAGCCTGTTTACCTGTGAATAGTTCAGAAATAAATGAACTACAGGGTTTTTAGCTCTGTGTTTAAAAAACAGTGCTGTAACTTCTATTTTTTCTTTTTATAGGTTCTATTTTAATATATTTGGATATGTCTCAGTTGCCATGAATCTAATTTTGAGTTCATTATCCTTAGTCTTCTATAATTTCACTGCCTCGATAAAATTGTGGCGAATCCACTAAACACTTATACATATGCTTATACATATATTTTTCTTGATGGCTCATACTAAAAATTAATTACTACAATAATTATTATAATTTAGAATTATTTCTGTTTACATAGTGTGTGATTTGTATTAAACTGAGCTATCACGGAAGTCCCAAATCATGCTATGATTAGTGTCAACACTAGTCTTGGGATCCGTACAACGCTAAGAAGATGGCAGCCTTTGCCTTAAGGAGCTAGCATTTACAAAGAGATGAGAAGGTTACACAATTCAAGCAAATGGCCACAGAAGACATGTTTCAAAGTATTTCCTCACACATATTTTCAGATCACTTTCCAAGTTAAAAGCCACAGAGTGCACGAAATATCATGGCTGCCAAAAATAAGTTCAGAGTAAACCTCCTTTCTTTTAAATCTCTATTATAACCATCTGTTTCTAATAAAATATTTCTACCAAGTCATGCAGTAGGCATTTTAAACAGATATAGAATTTTTCTACTGAGTACAGTTCAGCCACTGTGAAAATGTACAAAACGGTATGGAACATTTTTAAAGGGACATTTTTGCAAGGCACCTGTTGATGCTAGCCTGCTGGGTGCACTGAAGTTCATGATAGAAAATAAACTCAGTGGCCAAATGGCAGAGATGTGGTAAGCTACCTCTTTGGAGCTTCGGACGCAATTTTGGCCAGAGTTCACAATTTTAGAGTTTATTGCAGCTCATACAAAATGTACAGTGATTTTAGACAAATCTGGGCATTTTATACTGAACAGACTATTCAGCATAAGCGTGTGCATTTTTAGCAAAACAAATCATTCTCTTGTTTAAAAACAAAAACAAAGCACTACATATGTTGCAGAACTATACTTGTCATTCTTTATTTTAAAGTCATACACAAATGGTTTGTTCTGCTCTGATTAGCTTATTAGTTAATGTTGGATCTGAAAGGCAGTTTTGGGGCATTGTCTGTCATCTTAGTGGAAATTAGGACAGTGAGTGCCTTCAATAGTCTTTGTTCATTAAACCATATCTCTGCAGATGTTCAGTGTTTTAATATTTCTTTAGCTATTCTGAAGCTTTCTCATTCTTTTTAGCTAATGAGAAATGTGTGACTTTGTATACTGTTCACGAAGTCACTTATTAAAGATGCAAAAGAGGTAGGCTTGTTACTCAAAGACTGACACCTTTCCTCTGAATGTATTATACCCATAAGTGCTAATACATGTTTACAAGCCCTCTAAGAGTAAGATGAGTGAGTTTAAATGATCTATAGAAATTTTTGCTCTCAGGAGAGCCCTGTGAGCATCTTCTTGCAAACCAAGAAATTATTAGTCCCATGGGGAACTCAGCTGTAGCCAGCTGTGATTTTTATGTAAAGAAAGATTCATACATGGGTTTCCACTGCTAGATTTTAGCTTAAGTTACTATAGGTGTTTACCAAAGTTAGTATATCCTATATCTGCAGATGAGTAATGGAAGGATGAGTTATGTTTCTTGGTTTAAATCTCTGACATCTTTGAGTCAGAACTCCTGACTGGATGGTGTCATAAATGAAAGGTTTCTCTTAGTGGTGAAGTCAACGATAGTTCTGACTGACACTGTGCTCTTGTCACTAGCAGAAATGCTGTATTTATTTAGAAGTTAAAGCGAAGAGTTGTACATACTTGAAATGCAGTTTGGAATAATGGGCCCAGCTGGGAATGACAAACGAGAGCTCTAATTGATTAGTTATGGAAATGTACTTCATCTGCTTCTCTTTTCTGAGTTTTCTGTTGAGATGATCAACAAGGTGCTAGTGCTACTCCTTAAGACTAATTTCTTCTTCAAATCATGCACATCATTACTCAACAGGATGGATGGAAAGGTGGTGAGGTAGCTGTTTGTGCTTCTAAATAGATATTCATTATGCATGTAACTGTATTTTGTTAGGATTCTCGATCTTTTATCTCCAGTTTGTAGTTTTTACTTAGCAACTTCCAGTTTGATTAGAAATTTGCATATCATATAATCATAGAATCATAGAACAATTCAGGTTGGAAAAGACACTTGGGATCATCGAGTCCAACCATTAACCCTACACTACAGCTCACCCCTAAACCATATCACCCAACACCACATCCAAACAACACTTGAACACATCCAGGGATGGCGACTCAACCACCTCCCTAGGCAGTCTGTTCCAGTGTCTGACCCCTCTTTCCGTGAAGAACTTCTTCCTAATGTCCAGCCTAAACTCGCCCTATTGCAACTTGCAGCCATTCCCCCTGGTTCTGTCATAGGTATCTATGCATAGGTACAGCTTTTCTTTCTTGATAGTCTATTGTGTATGAAATTGAGAAGTCCATTTTCATCAGCCTTACCCATTTTGACCCAATCTTATCTTGAAAGTATAGGTAATAACCAACAAGAAAGTGGATAAAACGTAATATGTTTGAAATATGTAGAATTAGATTTTTATAAAAGGAAAGGTCATATTTTATCTTGCTGCCTACTATCATGTATTGTCTGTATTTATATATAACAATGTATTGCAGGGAAAATTAAGATAACACTACAATGCATAAAAATATTAGTTGGTGGTAATATAACTGGCTACTAGTACAATGCGCTTTTTATGGAAACATAAAATAGACATAGGTTGGTAGTACAAAGAAAGGGACAGTTGCAGTAGTTCAGTATATTAAAAATGATAGCATATCAGATATGGCAATTACACTAGCCATCAATCTTCAATAGTTTGTGAAGAATACCGCTAAAATGCAGTGAAGCTTTATAAGATTTGTGATCACAGAGTGTAAAATGTAACAGATGCTACAATATTTAGATGCCTGCTGGCATTTACTTTTACCCTACACAGCTCATTTCAGTTATATGAAAATTTTATGTGCTCTGTAACCTCACTGAAATAGAAACATATTTATAAAGAAACCACAATGGAGCAGAGCATTTTCAATATATACACTGCTTGATCTTTTTAATAAGATAAAAAAGAGAGAAAATGGCCAGTTATATTAAATTGCCATTAGTTTATTATTAAATTACTATTAATACAAAAGCTTCAATATACATGATGCCTTCTGATCTGGAATCTCTGCCAGCTATGTATCACTTGGAACTAGTTGGAGAGCCCATGCAGCCATTGTTCAGCACATGTTGATGTCTTATGGGGGTCATCACTGGAAGTCAAAACTAACGAAATGAGACAGGAAAAGAAAGTTCTTGTAGTTTGCTATTCCTTTCAACTGGGAAGCACAATGGACAGATTTCTTTGTGAAATGTGAGTCTTATGTAGTAGCTGCTAAGGATGCTGCAATATTTTGTGAGTCTGACGATTACTGGTGGACTGTGAAATCACAGTCTAGATACATTTGCTAATTAATAGTGTCTTTTGGAAGGATGCCCAGAAGCACCTCTCAGTATCAAGCTGTGTAAGTCGCTATGCTTCTACTCTTGTGGACAACTGTGTTTCATTTCATCACATCTCTATGTTATTTACCCTTACCTAGCTTCCCTTGAGGCTACTGTATTACAGGCATTTAATAGCTGAGTATGTCTGACATAATTCTGATAATAACTGAACTTATTGTACTAAAAATAAAAGAATTCAGGTCAAAGACATCTTCTCTAACTTGAAAAGTGCTCTCAAGGCTTGACATTGTAGATATCTAACTCAGTATTTGATCAGGAGAAAGAATTTACTCAACCTAGACTTCCAAAGGGACACCAAGACTTGTAAAAACATTTGAACTGGCAGTTTGTCCATATGGCATTTGGCTTGGTTCCTTTGCAGTTTTAGGTTTCATGAACTGGTTTTCCATGTGGTACCCTGGCAAGTCTACAAGTGCTGGGCCTGTAGGAAACCAAAAGGCTCTGGCTGTTTTTCAGGGAGTGATTGTAACACAGGCCTGTTCAAAAAGCCACGATGACTCCTGAGTGTGATATTAGTGTTGATATTTTTCCTAATTAAAAAATTTGACCTTTCACCAGCACTACTTACAGCATTTAGACCATTTGTATTTTATCTTTTGCAGCAGCCTGTTGTTTATGTTCCTGTTTATGAATTGAATCCCTTGACACACGTCAAACTAAAATATTTTTTCTTCCTCTACTAGCCCGTGGATTGTAACACAGCAGAAAGCATGTCACTTCGAATGAGTCACCTGGAAACAAGATATACCTGGGCCTTGGAGGATACTTATTCTCTCAGCTCAAGTTCCTTGAGCTTTAAAGAGCCACATCAGAGACTCTTTCCTCCTATACAAATTTAAGTTACTTTACTTCATTGCAACTTGACAATACACATGGTAACCAAGCAACACTACTGCTATCCATTCAGGCTGCATGTCCTGTAAGTCAAAGCAGTGTTTTGAAGTGAGGTTGCAGAGGTGATTAAAAGCAATTCTGTGGTCAAACTTACTATTTATCTCACCTTCTTTATACATACAAACAGCATATGCGTTTAGCCGCAGCTGAATCTGCTAAATCTAATGTCTGGCTTTTCTGCTGCAACGCGAACACCTGTTTTCTAGCCTCAAAAAAGGAAGTTAGAAAATAGTATAATTTCATTTTATACTTCTGCAAAATCAAACAAATTGTGTCCACTTTAAGGTCGTAACGCGTACTGATTTCCCTCTGAGATGACTGAAGTTGGTTCTACACATGTCAGACAATATTGGACAGTGTATTCATTACAGTTATTTTGAATTGTAATCTAAGCTCAGTTGAAGATAGAGGTGTTTAAACAGTTGTTTGTGGTAAAAATGTATTTTTATCCTAGACAGCATTGACATTGGTGAAGTCTCTGATGTAAATGAACAGGGATTGTAGATAAGCAAACTAGTTCAGAGAACTTTCATCTATCGTATTCCTTGTTGAATTAAAAGTATTCTCAAACTGCAGTCAGTTATATGAAATACGTGAAAATGCTATTTTTTTTAATAGCCAGAGAATCAAAGTCAATATCTGAACTCATGCCATCTCACCTGGCATATGAAAAATACAATTATGCACAGAGATTTAACATATGTCAGGGCTGTCAAAAGTCATTCACTCATCTCTGGTGACTGCAGTGTGTTTGATGGCTGCGATACACCTGGTCGGAGTGGGAACAGTTCTGCTTGCAGTTTCTAGAGGCTGCGATGTCTTCAGGCTGATGGGATGTCATCTCTGCCCTTGCTGTGGTTGCTGTCCCTAGTGCTCCATCCAAGTGATTTGCCCAGGTGGCACTGGGAGCAACAGCAGATGGCATGGCAGGTGGTGGTCACAGAAGTTGGAGAATCATTTTGATATTCTTCCCAGGTGCCCCACTTCCTTAACCAGATCCTCACCCAGTAAAGGTGAAGGAGAGCTCGATCTTTGCCCTCCAGACAATCCTAGCTTCAGGGGCATTCTTCCTCCCAGGAGGCAAGTGATGCCCCTATCATCTTGACTCTCCTGTCTGCTGCCTGCTCAAACTATAACCACATGCAACTCATTCAATCCATCAGCTTCCTTACTACAACTAGCCATGACTAGCTGTATGCACTAGTAGCTACTAGTAGTTGTACGGATGACTGGCTATATCTTAGGAGTCTCACTGCTAACTGTTTTTAGGCTAATGAGTGGAATATCCATCTCTCCAGTCCTTGGGCTTCTTCCATTTCCCCAGTCCAGCCCCGTAGCCTCAGGATCTCTCTTGACTTAGCCATTTGCCTGTCCTCTGCAAACCTCTTGCCTGGTAGCTGTGCTGCAGGAAAAGTACCGCTGTAGAGGAGCTAATGCAGTACGTAGTGCTCTAACTCTGGATCTGCCAGTCGAGTCCCCTGAGCATCTTTCCGTTGACTTCAGTGGGTTTCATATGAGGCCTTTGTTCAGATAATATGCTGGAGTAAATCTGTTACTCAGAGATCACATCCCAAGACGCACAGTTTGCCCTGCTTCACATTCCATGACAAATCCATTCTGAATCCTTTTATTACTAATAATAGACAGCAAATTCTGATCTCAGGGTTCATGAGGTAGAGTCAGTGATATCTGTGTAATTTAAATCAAATCTGCTCTCACAGGTCTAAGTGAGTTCTAAAGATTTTATCAGTGCAATTTCCCTGTGCAGCTGGGCAAGATCACGCATAATTAGAGATAAGAGCCAAGAACCTTAGAAGTGCAAGAGGTGTAACTAACCTTTGCTAATGAAGGGTATCATGCAGATAGCATTTCATATTTGTGTGTATCTGATGATACATCTGAAGAAGGTGTAGCTGCTCCTGCTTAACGATGACTTCTGCGATGGTATAGGCTCTTCTAACCAAAAATGTGATTTTGACAATTCTTGCACACATTTAAGGGAAAAAAGATTCTGACAGTTGAATAACAACAAACCTGCCCTCTCTTTAAATTAGATCAACCTTTCCCACTACGAAAAAGTATTAAAATGTTAACAACTTCCTCTGCAAACAGAGTAGCAGCACAGAGATTGATTGTCTCTCTTTGTCTGGTCTGTATAAGTTTCCTATGAGGCTGGGCATAAAGTTAGCAGTTGTTTCCTAAGGCCAGTTTTATCCTAAAGTTCCTGAGAATAAGTATGACCCCCAGTGTTTGCCATTGCCTGAAGCCAGCTCTCTGCTGCTATGGTTCTAATAATCTGAAAACCTCAAAATCTACACAAATTTCTTCTAGTTCTTTTTAAAGCCTTTCAAAGAAGGCAGAAAGACTAATGCAAGTCTGCCTTTGAAGGCTTTGCTACTAGGAGGCAAGGTAAGATGCTATTAAGGCGGGGCTGTATTAGTGCCAAGCTTCTTGATAAGATTGTTAACAGCATCCCTGTGAGTCTGAAGGTCTCTGTAAAATCATCGTTACTCTCATGATACTGTAGATGTAGACATGATATGCATGAGTTAATATGTACTTGAAGAAAGAAGGTACCCTGAGTGTGTTGCACATGCAGTTGATGTGATGGTTTGAATTATCAGCAGGCTCCAAAGCATTTTCTCAGATAGTATCTTCCAGCGTTTGTTGGTAGGATGCTGTCAAGGTTAGGGCTGGGCCAGCACCTAAATGCTGATAGATGCTCTCTAACCACTCTGTCTCCCCAAGTGGGAAGGGAAAGGAAATAAGGCAGAGACACTTATGGTTTGGAAAAGAAAACTAAACCAGCTTTAATAAACAATAATAGTACTAATAATTAAAGTGATGAAATATATACAAATATGGTATTGTACTAGGCAAAGGAGACTGTATAAATAGCTAACAACTTGCTAGCCAGATTTTCTTTGTTTCATAGATGTAATTCAGAGTAATTCAGGTTGGAAGGGGCCTCAAGAGGTCTCCAGACCACAGTTCTGCTGAAAGTGGGATCAGCTCTGGGGTCAGACCAGTCTGCTCAGGGTTTGCTCCAGCTGTTGACCTAGACCCCCAGGTCCCTTTCTGCAGTGCTGGTCCCCTGCCTGTATTGTTTCTGGGAATTATTTGCAATTTGTCTTTGTTGAATTTCATAAGGTTCTTGTTGGCATATTCCTCCAGCTTGTCTTAGTTCTGAATGGTGGCTCTGCCGTGCATGCTTTGAAGTTGTCTTGTAGTTTTTATAAGCATCTTTTAATTTATCTATTTCCTTTTTACTTTGTTGACTAATTCTCCAGATGAAGTAAATATCTTATTTTCAGAATTTTTTCTTTTTATCCTATAGTTACTGGTTTCCTTTAGGAGCTTTTAAAAGTACATGTGTACATGTAGTACATATGAGTACATGTGGGTACATGTAGTACATGTAGTACATGTGAGCTGTAATTCTGGGTTACTGCTAAGCACTATGCATGCTTTCTTTCTGAAGAAAGGAGTTAATTGCAGGAGGACGGTGGTTACATTGGTGTTGTTTTTTACTCTCATGATTTCCCTCCTGTGATCTAATTAACATTTTGCAAACTCAGAGCATTTCTTCCAGTTTGTAGCTTGTGCTCATGCAGGCATAAATATCCTGGGAGCAAAATATACGTTATTCTTGGCCAAGATAATTATATGGCCTCCCTATTACAGGAGTAGTTGATTGTCTCCTATCTCTGCAACATCTTGGTAGCATTTGAATAAACAGGAAACAGCAATTTTTTTTTCCATTTTGCAGATGGGTAAACTAAAATGGTATGAGGCTGGAGATATCAGATACTCCAGACTAGTGCTTTAAACACTGCTATATCCCTATTCTTACCTTAGCCTGTTTGATACTGGAGTAAGTCTCGTACCAGCTGTATGGAGACTGCTCTAGAGTGGGAGGTCAATCCCTTCAGGAGCTACAGCCACTATTTAACAGTGTCTGTAAGGAAAACCTGCAGGAACTAAGTTAGATGCAGATATAGCTGCCTCAATCTCCTCCACAGACCTTCGGAGAGATGGGAATATAAACATAAAGCTCAGTCCATAAAAAAACCAAAAACAAATAAAAAAAAAAAGTAACGGAAAAACCCATTCAGTGACTATAAAATCTTTTCTGAACAATGTTAGGTTTATTCTCTCTTGCAAATAACTTCCTTCTTCTGAACTATAAGCTCTTTTGGAGAAGAGCCATCTCTATATTATGATTTGTTAAACTGTCTATCACAACAGACTTAGTCTGTATAGGCTATTAAGAATAAGGACTAATAGTATGAGTTTAGGACAAGAAAGTGAATAAATAGGCAAGTGCTAACAATAAAGAGTAAATTTCTTTTGCTCCAAAAGATCTGTCAGAGCTGAACAGCTCTGGAGTACTGAGAGTAATTTGTAAAAGATACGGTTTTTATTCATCGGTGTAGAGGTGACTGTTACATGGAGGAACACCCTCCTCTTGCTGTCGGTTACAGCATATTATTGCCTGCTGCCCTGTGCAACTGCGTTAGGTATCGTGATACGCAGCACCAGTACGAGCAGTGAAAGCTGTTAGTAGGAAATTGTTTTGTTTGTTCAGTCAGAAGACAAAATATAATGAAGACTCTTAAGAAGTATTTGGCAGTGATTTGAAACAGAATCCTAAAAAAGGGTGTCAATACTGTATACAACAAACAACTAACAAGTGTGGGAAACAGGCTTAATATCTGCACTTGAGGGCCTCCAAACTGCAGGTTCTTGTTAAAATGCAAAGTCAAAACCAAGAACATTATTTCTTTGCCTGAGATGTTTCTGTTGTGGCCTGAAATGTGGGCAGAAGCCAGAACTGCTCGTAGGCTGGATAACTGTTTACAAAAGTGTTCCTTACACATTTCTTAGGTTTCCTGGCTGCTGTCAAAAAGTGAGCTTTGGTTTAGGTCCATGGAAATAAAGACAATTGTATTAATGACAAACTGGCTGATGAGAAACATCAGAGTTTCTAATAAATGTTATTCAGAGAGGTTTAGTTTGATCCCTTTTCTGAATTCTATTGGAAAATTTCTATAATTAAACTGGTTAAATTTGCTCTGCTTTTTGTGGAATTGTTAATGAGTACCACCTACTGAATCATTAACTGTGTGTGTGGAAATATATAACCCACAATCACCCTGTACAACTGCCACCACAGCACTGCTGTAGGCAGAGCAGTTTGTCACCACTAAGTGATGAAAAGCCACAAGATCCTACTCTGACTTTCTCATCCTGAGGTATACATTTAATATCAGCAGGCTGAAGAATTCAATCAGATTTTATTGCATTGATTGATGTTATTAACCCTTTCCAGCAGCCCTAAAATATTGGGACTTTTTTACTCACTAGTTGAATTGCAAAACATATTTACTTGAAATTTGAGAATATTTATGTACATATTCAGGTGTCCCTTCCAACCCCTAACATTCTGTGATTCTGTGATTCTATATAAGGACCTAGATATGTACTCTGCATTTACATTTAAGTCTTGGAAAATAACATATAATATTTATTCTGGTTTTAGTTTGAAAATCCAACTTCCTTTTCTATTAATTTTTGAGGAATTTGATGCTGTTACGTTAATTGAGGTTTTCCATTAAAATAGTAGTCTAAACAAAACTCGGAGAAAGAAGAAATTGGAAAATTGTTCTAATTGTAAAAATATGTGTTGGCATCCAGGTTGTGTTGTGCAAGGTAGTGCCATTGGTAGGCAGAAATGTAAGGATTGCAAGGAGCTGTGTGCCAGCAACAGTGTTACACACGAACAATGCTAGAGCCTTATCATGCCAGACAGCTCAGTGTAGACAGCAGTAAATTATTACATGAAAAGTTTTTCTCAGCCCCTCTTTTGGACTGAGGGTACATTGGTGCATAAGGTCTTCTGGCCTTTTGTGGTCAAAAAGCACAATCCAAGCAAGAGAAAAGGAGAGTGAGTAAACTATGCTTTTGTTATGAATGACTTAATCTAGGTTTATGAATCTTTTGGTGTTTTTCTCAGCTCTAATAGTCCTATGTTGTTTTGGAAGCTGTACTCTCACGTGCTACGAAAGTACTATTTCAATACCAGACTTGTTTGCCTCTGAGAAAGTAGTTGTTAAGAAATCATATAACAACCACTGCTGATCCCTAAAGGGGATTGCTTCTCCCACTAGCTATTATCTAAATTGGATGTTTTCTGGAAAGACGAGCTGAATAAATAAAATAACACTGGCAAGGCTGGAGTACTAAGGATTCAAAGATTCTGTCTCCTCCATTTTAATGTTAGTGTTACTCCACTGAACTCGGTAAAGTTATTCTGGCTTTAAATGTAAGCCCTGGGCCCAAAATGCTGCAGGGAACAAAGCTGTCTGTCCCCATTTGAACAAGGAGAAGGCCACAGTGTGACTTTATTTACAGAAACTGTTTACCAGATGGAGAGAAACCCTGAGGAAATGCAGACACCCTCTGCCCTGGTCCTGAAATGTAGGACATGGGAGAAGGCTCCATGTGATAAAAGCACCTACATAATTTCTTCCTGTTGCACCCTAGGAGTCACTATAGGCATTTCATTATTGTTTGGTTAGTGGGAACAAACTGAGATGGGAGTGACGTTTTGCACCCAGCAGACTGAATCCCCTTGACATGGACTTTACTCAATGAGTCCATGCACTGCTGGGCCTGTGCTGAGGACCCTTTTTCATTACAAGGACTTCTTGATTGGAAAGAGCAGAAGCAGAGTTAAGTCCTGCCCTTTAGATACTCCGTACATTGTACCCGTTTGAGATCTCGGCTTCCTTAGGGCACAGAGCACGAGCTGGCCTGGAATGGGAGATGCTCACTGGGGGTGTACCAGCCCCTGCACAGGGAGTCATCAGACAAGGGAGGGAGGAGAAAGGGGTGCTTGCCTGTTGGATATTGTCAGGTTCAGAGGTTAGTGTGGGGTTAGCATGCTCCTTACAGTGCTTAGTTATATAGATGTTGCCTTACTGTATGTGCCAGAGCTGATTTTTCCTCGTCTTCTAAATATTATTTCCTATATTTATATAAGGCCATGGAGTTTATGCAAGGTCACAGTGCCTTTGGAGGACACTAAGGACAGGTAGTCAGTGACACAACTATTTGGACAGGGGCTGAACCTGTTCCATTTGTCAGCTTCAAGACCTAACATGTTTGTGCTGTCTCCTGTTGCTGTAACACATGTGTTAAAGGAGTCCTAAAACTATGAAGAAGGTGGAAGGTGAGTGTGCTCTGCTCCCTGGCACAAGGCTGCTCAAAGGGCTCGGTTGTTCCTGCTGCAACCCAGGGGATATGCTGGGAGGAAAAGGCAGAGTTTACACCAGCAAATTTAAAAGGCTGTGTGGACTCAAGGCCACAAAGATGTGAAAGCAAAATTGGATTTTGCCTTCTTAATGAGGTGAACATAATGGTATCAGTGCTTCAGAGTCCTTATTGCCTCCCCAGGACAAAGTGATGTGAAAGGTAGGGATTTCCTACCCTCCAGATCATGAGTTCAGGAGGAGCACTGCTCATTACTGTAGATAACAAGCAGGTGCTGGAAAACTCATCACCCTCCCATTCCCTTCAGCTCCCAAGGCAGCAAATTCAGTCTGCTCACAGCAGGCAATAGTTGCCACTGTGTGCCTTTCCCAGTCAGTGGTGGTGGTGGCTGAGGGAATGCAGACCTCGGTATAACTAAGACTCAGGCACCATCCTTCCAGAGAGCTGAGGAGGGATGAAGGTCCTCTGAAGTTTGCAGAGCTACATCCTAGTGCTTCATCCACACAGCTTAAAGGCTCTGAGTTTGGGGCTGAGGGTTAGATGTGACTCTTGCAGCTGCCCAAACACGTTTTCCTTGCTCTTGCTCCCACAACAGCTTCCGCAGAGGTCAGCAGAGAATTTGATATCTGATAGGAATGTGGCTGTCTACTGAATTCTAACTCAAAAGTGTTAAGGTTTTTATTTCTATTTGGTTTTCTTTTCATCAACTCATCTGTCTAGGATCTCTGTTTCTGGAAAGAGGCAGAGTGAAGAATTTAGTTTAATACACCATTTAAATTCCATAAACAAGACAGAAATCTAGTAGCAGGCAGAGAATATATATTGCAGTAATAAAACTTCTCTGAAAGAATTGCAGCAGCAGCTAGGGAATGCTAATAAGCATCGCCTGTGAAGTAACATTTACAGGCCTACTGACTTGATTTTCATTGAATAAAAACATAGCATTAATATAATTGTGATTATATTGTGAAGAGAAAACACTTTGGAAACTTTTTGATTCTCTTCATTAATTACTTCTCTCTCTAGCAGTACCACTGTACTGAAGAGATAAAAGCAGAGTGACTGATACTGAGTTTCATTTTTAAAGGACAATGTGCATTTTTAATTGGGTTTGATATGTAAACTTTCAGGTAGAGGATGGGCTAAAAATATTTCTGAATAAAAAAAAAAATTGCAAACCACAGCCTTCCAATCAGGCCTATCCCAAACCATACACAGACCATCTACAAGGTATAGATTGACTGACTTCCTAATTGTACAGCCCAGTCTGGGATGCTGAGAGAAGTGACTTGAGATGGACAGTACTCTTTATCTTGGCCAGGTTCTCAGCCGGCATTTAGTTTTCGGAGATGGGATCTAAAAATTGCATTCAAGAACAAGATTTTTAATCTCTGTGGGTTCAGAGTCTGTAGGTTTGTTCTGATCAATGTCAGCTCCTGCCTGCCTCATGCATGGGCAAGGAGGGCAAAAGCTGGCCCAATGCTCTGCCTCTGTCCCAAGCTGCAGCTTCAGATCCGCGTGAGTCTGAGCTACGCACTGTGTCACTGCAACATCACCTGCCTTCAGCCATGGTGTCTACCAGAATTTCTGTGTCATTGATGTGCTGAAACTGAGAAAACACAAAGAAGTTCTTTAGAAAACAGAACTAAGCATATGCCAGGAGTTCACAGTCATAATATAAAGTAACTATGTTGCTCCAACCTTATTGGGAAGCAGAAGTTATAATTAAAAATGGTCTTAAAAGCATAATGTATATGAGGAACTTAACTTTTACTTGGATTATCTGAGCCTGATATTGATACTACATGCCTTGCTCCAGTTAAAGTAAATAGGAATAGCCTACCAAAACTCTTTGTCTTCTCTTTATTACTTATTTCAAGTTGTTGATGTATAGAGTATTAATTGTGGTAAGTTAGCAGAGAGAAACAAGCTAATCTATGTGAAAAGACTGCTTCCCTTTGGTTCCCTGTCTGCCTGCCTACTGGCAGTTTCATGCTTAATCTACTGCTTCATTTTTCACTTCTCTCTTGCCAGCAATTATATTTCATTGGTGACTGTTGTAGTACAGAGTTGGAGGCGAGGGCTGCTGCTTTACCTGAAAAGCAGTATTTCATACTGTATATCACTTCTCAATGTATAGAATCTGGAAAACAAGTAATTTCTCATTTCATTTCCAGAATAATTTACTACGCTGAAGGAATAGCGCTGCCAGCTTCTCTCGGGAGTGGTATGTAGTATGTTATGGACCAAAAGGCTTGCCTTGCTTCTGTGCTCTCTCTGAGCTAAGGCAAATACAGTTTACATTTCCAAAACAACTACATGGTTCTTGGTCACCTCATATTGTAGCTTTGCCAAAGGAACAATGTCTTGGACTTGTTTTCCAGAAAAAAATGTAAGCACAGAGCAGCGTAACTGCTCTCTGTGCAAATCCACAGTTATATCTTTCTGTAAGACACTGAAACATAACACCTAAAATGAATGCCTGCACAAATTTTTCTCACTTTGTCCCTTTGGCAGCAACCTTAAAACTACGCACTCTGGTAGATAGTAGTAACTGATATGGTACACAATACTGACACCATAAAATGCATGTTTATGTCAAAGTAAACTAAAGTGGTGTTCGAGTATGGACTGTGTTAAGCTGGAATGCGTTATAGTTAATAGGAAGATCTTTACAATTAAGAGGTAAAACTTACAGTTAAACATCTGAAGTAAGTGGTTAAAAAGATTAACTGAGTTGCAGGATTGCTCTGGGTTTGTTATAACAGCTGATAGATGCAATGATGCTGAAATCTTGCAAAAGTAGCGCTTGCTGACCTGAAGATCTGCTGAAGACAAGACCTTTGTGAACTGGAAATGAAACTCTGCAAAACTTTTCTAACTAAATGTATGGAAAAGTGTTTGTATGTACTGTGTTTCTGGCATATTCATAGAATCGCAGAATGGCCTAGGTTGAAAGGGACCTTAGAGGTCATCTAGTCCAACCTCCCTGTCATGGGCAGGGACGCCTCTCAACTAGATCAGGCTACTCAAGGCTCCGTCCAACTTGGCCTTGAACACCTCCAGGGAGGGGGCAGCCACAATGCCTCTGGGCAATTTATTCCAAAGTCTTGCTGCCCTTGTACTGAAGAATTTATTTCTAAGATCTAATCTAAATCTATTCTCCTTCAACTTAAACCCATTTCCCCTTGTCCTGTTGCTGGACACTCTTGTAAAAAGTCCCTCCCCAGCCTTCCTGTAGGTTCCCTTCAGGTATTGGAAGGCAGCTGTTAGGTCCCCCTCAAGTCTTCTCTTTTCCAGACTGAACAGTTTCAGCTCCCGCAGCCTGTCCTCATAGCAGAGGTGCTCCAGCCCCTGGATCATCTTTGTGGCCTCCTCTGAACATGCTCTAACAGATCTATGTCCCTCTTATGGTGGGGGCACCAGAACTGGACGCAGTATTCAAGGTGGGTTCTCACAAGAGCAGAGTAAAGGGGAAGAATCACCTCTCTTGACCTGCTGGCCATGCTTCTCTTGATACATCCCAGGATGCGATTGGCCTTCTGGGCTGCATGAGCGCACTGCCGGCTCATGTTGAGCTTCTCATCTATCAACACCTCCAAATCCTTCTCTTCAGGGATACTGTCAAACCACTCTGTGCCCAGTTTGTATTTGTGCCTGGGATTGGCCCAACCCAGGTGCAGGACCTTGCATTTTGACTTGTTGAAGCTCATGCAGTTTGCACTGGCCCATTTCTCAAGCCTGTCAAGGTCCCTCTGGATGGCATCTCTTCCCTCAAGTGAGTCCTCGGTACCACACAGGTTGATGTCATCGGCAAACTTACTGAGAATGCAAGATGCCAGCTGAAAATGTAAGAGATTGCTCCCAGTCCAACCTCCCTGATGAACTGGCAGCACACAGACTTCCTAGCTTCTTGGCATTACTGGAGCCTGTCAGGGAAATTTCTCTTACTGGGACGCTGGGGACTGACCCAGGACTAACATGTTCCCTGACCCCGGAGTATTTTGGGAAACCTCACATTTCTGGTTCACTGCTGAGGTTTCAGAGAATTTGAAGGCTGTTGAAAACATTTGGAAACACTGAAGCAAAATGAGGTTTTGAAGATTGCAAAATGAAATTCTAGAATTTTCACTTCTTGAAGATTTTTTCTTCCAAATGCATATAGAAATAAACACTGAACATTTCCATTCTCTAGCTATCTTTAGTCTATACCATAATTGTTCCTCTATGTGTTTTATATAGACAAGATAATCTTCTGTCATCAGACCTTTAACACCTAGAAGCAGTTGTTCAAGCTCAGGTAGGAGAAGTTGTACACAGAGTTACATGGTTTAGTGGGGGGCTTGTCATTGTTAGGTTAACAGTGGGCCTCAATCTTAAAGGTCTTTTCCAGCCTAAACAATTCTATGATTCTATAAACAAGATCTTTCTTCTCCCAGCTGTTTTTCAGCAACCACTCTTTGTGAGGAAGGCACGTAACTCTGGCCTCTCCCTGCTCTGCTTTCAAAACATCTTGGCACACAACAGGAAAAGCTACATCAGGAAGCTGGATTCTTACAGACAACCTGATGTCCATGCATGCCCAGAGGGAGGACTGGTCCCTCTTCATCCACTACAGACGCATGCTAAGGCAAATTAGATTTCGTTATGGGGATGAGCTGAGTTTGTATTAAGCACAGCTTTGCTCTGTTTGGAGTATCAGCAGTTTGTTGTCATGGTTATAATACTGTCCTCTTCACTTCCCTGTTAAGCTGGTGGAACACATCCGTCTTTATTGCAAGAAATGTCCTTTTGCTTGATGGTGCAATTAAGACCAAGATTCATTGCTAGGTAGATTTGGCCTTTTCTGTCAGTGCCTGTGATTTGTTCTAGTCATGCTTTCACTCTTTGTGGTGTCCTGGTCCCAGGAAAAGATAGAGCCTGTAGCATTCAGAGAACCAAACTGGAACCTGTATTTCCTGTATATGAAAAACAAAATAAGGCACCCGTTGCTTTTACTTTGCAGGAGATAGGGGAATGGCAGAATAAACTGCACATCTCAACAGTCAGGAATCTCCTTTTTGCTCGTGTGCATTATGGAAGCACAGAACATAGTTGGGGGTGCAGGGGCACTCCCTGCTTCGTTTTGCACTTCCAGATGTGTTTCTGCCGTGGTCACTGTGGTTTATGTGAACCCCAGAATGGGATCTCAGCTCAGCCCCTGACCACACATCATCACTCTCTTCCCCAGCTCTTGTCCTGTGAATATTCAGATGCTGTGGCAGTAAATACAGTAGGAGTAGTTCAGTAGATGGATGGTAAGGCAGTAACCAAATTGCTGCAGTAATATGTATACTATTTTCAAAGCATTCTGTTGAATGGACTATTAGATGTAAAATGAGGTTAGAGAGAGCAATTAAAATGGTAAACCTGTAAGAAAAATTATACATTGTTGCTTTAAAACTAGAGTTGACCACTTGAACAGTGTGTATTGGACATATCTCTTGCCTTTTATTGAGCCTAGAGGAATTTTAAGAATATTTCATTAGCATTAAACTTGATAGATTCTTTCCATTAAACAAAGTGAAGCAAGGGTAATGCAGCACAGCTAGCAGCATTATAGTGGTGTGAACGCTAAAATATATAAGGTCCTTCAGCTGGGGTCCTGTTGTACCCAGTATTCATATTTTGAAAAGGTTTGGAAGCTTCTCATTAAAGATAATAAGAGTTGCCAGATGTCCAGAGGAACTGAGTCTAAATTATTTCAGTTTTATCTTGTAAATAGATTTCTGTTGTCTTTTACACAGATTTTCAGTAAACAAACTAGTATTTGTTAATCAGATGTCAGATGCTAGGACCCATTTTGATGAATGAACTCAAAGATATTTTGAATAATAAATATGACTATCTTTGCTATGAATACACTCAAATTTGCAAAGGGTAGAGTTTAGATCTTTTTAAGTTTACTGGATGAGAACAGCTTTTATCTCAGTATTAATGGCTCTTAAACATAATTTAATCTGAACATTTAATCTAAATTAGCTGTCTTCTGAGGTGATTACATTGCTTAATTTTTTTTTTCCTTCAACTGGACCATGCATTACTGAGCAGCTTACTTTGCTGATATTTGATTTGTGGTGATACAGATCATATACAAGCTGGCTTGTTGTTTTTAATGAACTGGATGTGTTGTATAATAGAATTGCTAGGTTTGTCTTAAATTACAGCTTTGGGACTCATTATTGTGAGATGTTATCTGCTTTGAACTGGCTTATTTTATCACAAAGAAAGAAATTGAATTTGCTTAAGATGGCAAATGCAGCAAAGGATGGGTTGGTTGGTGAGTGTTTTGGGGCACCCTGTTGAGTTGATATATATTTTATCTAATCTAATTCATATTCTGCCTGGAAGATGCATATGCCCACACATATGTTGGAGTCCATAAAAAAAAAAAGCCTAAAGCAAACAACAAGCACAATATATTGTTGAATTGTTAAATGGTGGTCTTTAGCAATTGGTCTTTGGCCATTTCAACTGTAAATTCATGAGATTCTTTCCTTAGGGTGTTTTTTTCCAATTTTCAGCAATGTGCATGCAGAGCTAATGATGCATTATTCCCACAGATATTTAGCTTCTGCATGCAAATATTTCAGTACATACACGTAAGCAGTTATCAGGCGTTGAGGTTTAAGTATGTGCAGCAGGATAAATTGCACAAAAGCCAAAAATTTATGTTTCCTTTGACAATTGCAAGTTTGGAAGATAAAGCCTTTGTGTGTCATTCTTGCCATTTCTTTTGCTTTGGAAAACATGTTGAGCTTTCAGCCTAATGTAATGATGATATATGGGAAAATTAAATAATTTTGTTTACTGAAATAATTTTAGCTGCTCTGTGCAACAATATTTCAAAACAGTGCTGTGCATTCACAGAAACTATAGACACATGATGAGCACTTCTGCTCAAACAGTTTAAATCAATGAAAAAGGGGTTCAATTCACTGATGATTTGAAGAAATAACTGAAGGCTCTGGCTTTATCCTCTGCAGCACAAGGCAGAGAAACATCCCAAGAAAGTCATGACCCGTCAGAGCTGGTGCATCCCCTGGTCCTTGAGCACACCTTGAAGGACGCCAGCACGTTGCAGCGTTGTCCGTACTGTGTAGGGGCTGATGGTGTTCCCTTGGCCCACTTGACGCTGTGTGTACACATCTATCCACAGCACATGTCCCACCTTCTGGGAGCACTGCCGTGGCAATTTCAATTTTTGTGTAGAGGTGTTTGAATCACTGCAGTTAAAGTCAGAGTTTTATGATAAATGAAGGGTTTTTTGATAGTTATGGAGACTCAGATGTAAAATATCACATTAAAGGTTGTTCTTTGAAATGCAGTGGAACTACCCTCCCTCCAAAAGAAAGCCAATAAGCAACAATAAATATTTTTCTTTCAGAGTGGGCTTAGTAACTAATTTTAAATGATTCTTCTAAACATTCTGTGATCCAGCATCACATGCCGTAGAGGGGGAAGATATACTAGCTATTTGCTCTCTGCATTAATATTTAGGGTGGATTGTAATGCTGAAGCTGATATTGAACTCTGTGCAGTTAATTTGTTTTTGTTGAAATAACCTTTAAATTATCCTTCCCTTAAACAGACTCTTTTATTTGCATGCTGATGAGTGCTTTGTCCCATTCATATCCAGTATGCTGTTTGATATCCTTTCTTGCTTCATCTTGGCCACCATTATTTAATAGATAGGATAGTACATACCATACAACATGAATTTTTTCCTCTCTTTGCTTTTCTGGCTTAAGAAAGTTCCATTTTTTATATGACTTTGGTTCTGGAGGCCTTGATTTACATTACATTAACAGCATTACGGAGTTGCTTTGTAGTTTTCTTTCTAACAGAAAAATTTTACTGACAGAATTTACTGTTTATTTTTCTCCGATTGTTTTTGGCATATGCTCATGTTTTGGCTTTTACATCACTGTTACTAGTAATTACCTTGCTTCCCTTATTTTTCTTTAATAGAGAATAAACGAGCATGTAATATTTTTCTTCGGTAGAGCCTGAGTATATTTGAGATATTTTTTACGATGGGGAGAATACTGTAGGCATGATTAATAGCATCATCATTGTAACATAATTTAGTTAGAAGGACTTATACAACTGATAAAGTGTCATGCAATTCTACTAAACTGCAATCTAAGTGAAGTATATTTCAGGTTTTTATATCCTCATTTCTGTCTTCTGTAAAGATATTACTGTAAGATTCATACAAGCGTCTTTATAGTCTCACATTATAAGCAGTGGCAGTCAGATCAGTTCTTCTTGAATGAAATATAGTTTCTGTAAAATATGAGTAATTATAATTCTAGAAAAGGAATAAATTAGTTCACTAAATACATTCATTGCAGCCTGAAGTTGTGACTAGATGAGATCTTTTCTAGAATGAGAAGAAATTTGGTTTAAAATACAGAAATTTGTCCTTGAAAGGGACAGCAGATGCCTACTAAAAACTTATATTATAAGCAGTCCATGGACCTCACATATATAAATTAATCAGATAAAATCAATATATATTATCAAAGACTCATAAAGGACCTTTTATTAGTAATTAACAATATCTGTCTTTGTCTAGTTGACCCAATTCCTTGGGCCAACTGAAATATTGCATTTTAATTTCACCTTTATGTGTTTTTATGTGAAATTATCAGTTTTGATTAAATCTTTCCAAAACTTACTCACATAGAAAATTTTTCTTGATTTTCACTAATTATTACTTTTTCTAGTGGAGCATTTTCTTTAGCTAAGCTTTCCATTTAAGCCTTTCATTTTACAGGGCTTTTCTAGACTTAATTTCATCTTTCTTTATGGTTAAACCTACATAGCTGTTAAGCTTAAGCTGTCAGTCTAGCCTAAGCAGCTTGAATGTCTTCTAGCAGCTACTCTACTGACCGTAGCCCAGCCAGTGAGTGCGCTGGCCCAGGGGCCTGCCACGTCTCTTCCACCAGTAAAAGGCAGCAAGCTTCGTGCTGGAGTCGTGTTTCCACCTCCCACCTTCAGGAACTGGAGATGAGCCCAGCACTGCTTTTCCTCACCTCCGCCAGCCAGCACTTCTTATTTTCTAAACACCTGTTCTCTGTTACTGGTTTTGTCTAACTTGGTTCCTTTCCCCTTTTATCTTTGACTGCCGCTGCCTGGTATAGAGTCTGCTAGTTAAGAGTAAAATCATACATCTTTTCAAACAACTTTGAAACCCTAAGATTGCAGGGCAGATGTCCCAGTCAGAGCAGTGGATTGCCTTTTGGGAGTCATGAGTATAATTTCCAGTTCACGCTGCTGAGTTGGTTATGAGCATTATTTTCTCTTTCCTTTTTTGTTCATTTTCTGCTAGATTTGCAGACACTAAACATTTCAGATGGCATTGTTTTGCCCAGCATGTAGCACGGTGGGACCTCAGTCTTTGTGACAGCCTTTATGGGCAACAGAAATAGAATAGTAAATAGGTCCTCCACTAAATTATTGATTCTCATTACAGATTCTCATCTTGACACTGCAAGCAGGGTGCCTGTCCAGAAATATTTATAGTGCATCTTAATTAGGGAAGGATGAACAAAATTGAAATATAACAGGTCCATCACCTCAGAACTTCTTTTTATCTTACTTTTTATCTGGTGTGGTTCAGCTGGATAAACTGACAGCTCCCTCATTTCTGTATTCTGACCTCTAAATAGGGGTGCACACATCTGGCTCAGCACTTCAGCCAGCAGAGCTGCAGAGGGAGAAATAGTGATACCTCATCTGTTCTTGCTGCTGCTTGTACAACTTTGGCGGTTTCCCTGGCTTTATGCCAAGCCATTGTACTCTTTTTATTTCCTGTATTACTCAGGTGGAGAACAGAGTAAGCAGCTAGGTGGTAAGTACCCAGTTTTGACTTATTGATTCACAGAAGCAACACTGTGTAGACTCAGATACTCAGGTAGGATATTATCTAATCATTTTCGTACAGAAGCAGCTCTGTAAAAGCTGTGGTACATACTGTTTCATCAACCTGCTACTGAAAGATGGAATGGGCTTAAAATTAAGATCCTCTTACATAATGGAAGTCATAATGAATAGTATGGTTCATAAATTTCAATTGTTAAATTGTCTCAGTGGGAAAGGTGACTTGACATTCCCATATTTTAAGGATTTAAAATCCACATTCATAAGAGTTTAATTATCAGCTTATATTAAGACTTGAATATGAGGGACATTTCAACTCTTCTCTGTGTGAGCCATAAGCTCTGACTAAAGATTTCTCTTACCTCCCAAGACCCAAATTCTAAAGGTATTTTTACTGGGTGCCTGTTTATAAAAATCACACATTATGGATGCATTTAGCTGAAAAAATCAGGACCAAGCCATATAAAAAAGAAGACAAGAAACCCAATTTAATAAATTATTTAATGTTCGCATTTCCATAAAATATCTTCCAGGAACACATTATGTGTGAAGCCTTTTGAGACTCTTTAAGGATATCACTTAATGGCCGTTAGGCAAAGTAACCAGTAATGTTCCTGTCAGATCAGGGAGAACCTGTGTCTTTCCGCTCCAACGTAGAGCAACTCTTTGTGGTGCCTTGGATCTTGCATTAGCAATGGCAATATCCATAAAGGAGCAAATCTTGCAGGTGCATGTTATTCAACACAGAACTATTGCAGTTTATCTATGCTCTCTAAGAATTGAAAGTCCTGCTAGGGAAAAAGCCCCTGTATGTCTCTTCTACTTTGGGGGATGGAGTCTGTGGTTTTCTCTAGGTTTGGAAAGCACCGACCACATCATGGGTGCTATTGTAATAGAAATAAATAGTAATGACAATAATTATAGGGTAACGTTGCAGCAAGCGATACTGTGTTTGTAACCACTGCTGAAACAGAGGTAGTGAATGATGACCATGTTTAGCCAGACTGCTGATGCAGGAATACAGAAACTGGAAAGATATCAACCAGTCTGATTTAAGACTTGAAGAGAGTACAGAGCTGTGAGATTGATAGCACAGAAAGGAGTCTTTTGGTTGAGGTCCATGGCCTGCATCAGAGCTTTTGGGATTGATAGCACGCGGCACTATCAATCTCACAGCAGCAAATGGGACGACTATTCTCCATGAAGAATGGGCCATATTAAATACCCTGACATCCACTAGATTGAGAACTACAAAATGAGTAAGGAAGAGTACATGTTTGTAAAGATAATACAGTGCTGATTCTTCATGTAGTTTGTTTTGCAGCAAAAAAGCCTCAGTGGCTATTCCAAGCTCAGCTCTTGGAAGCTGCAAGTCATGCTGGAAATAACAATAATAAATATAAAAAAGCACAGAAGGTAAGGAATATATAAGGGAGAGTGAATACGTAAAAAAATTAAAAAGTGGCAAAAATAAGCAACAGAGCTTATTGTGATCTGTTTACTATTTTCAATTTGTGTTTCATTGAATATTTTGGAAATTATATCCTGGCCATTTTCATGCTGCATCTTCCATTCAGAAACTGGTGCCAAAACCTCTTGTTTGTTCTATTTTGTGCTTCAATTCTCTTTGTGTTACGGAGCTTGTGAAACTGAAAGCTAAGTCCGGTTTAGGTAGACATGTCTTGCTTCAGGTCTATGGAATTACCTGCATGAATCAGCTTGCATTTTTTTTTTTTTCATTTAATACAGCCATACATTCTCCCTCAAGAATCCTATCCTATATAATGATTTTCCATCAGAAATGTAGAATTTACTCACTCTAACATTTCAAGGGATAAGGAAATTGTATTTTTTCCCATGTGGACACAGTTGCCTTAGCAAATATTGCTACTCACAACACCATGAGAGGCATTGCTGAATGAACATAACTACCTCTTGTGTGAAATGATTTGGATAGTATCAATCCACAGACAAAGCCATTAAACGACTCAACCCAAGCAGTAAAAACTGTTGTTGCCTTCCAAGAGAGAAAAGCATGAATAGTAGAGGATCACTCCTGAAATTCGGAGGTTTTGTTTCTGTAAATCCTTAAAACCTACTAATGTGTTTAGATACTCAGCATAAAATTAGAGAAGTATCAAAACTTTGTCAAACAAAATTATTTCTGTAAGTTTTATTCAGAAGTCTGTAAAAATAAATTGCTTTTACCTAAATTTATCTTCTGTAGAGTCTGGAGGCAAATGGAAATGTTTATAGTAAACAAGGAGTAGGCAACTGCTCTCGCTGGAGGGAATTCTTAACTTTGAATAATGTGATAGTAGATTTTAATGTTCACATGTGACATTTTTTCCTTTCGTCCTTTGTATACTCTAACTTTTTACGTGGTTTTAGTGATTTCCTTAAGTCTTATTTAAGAAGGCTACAGAATTACTTAAAGGTTGTGTCCTTTAATGACTTTGTCTGTGGATTGATACTGATACTTGCTTGACTCTGATGGCATGACTCTTTGCTTAAACTCTTTTTGAAGATAAGAGGGACTTAAAACATAGTGCACCTCAGTCAAGGAAAGTTCTCATTTCCAGTGATTCAGGTGAGCAGTAAAATAAAAAGTGGTCAACTGTAAAGGCCATGTCTTTTATCTAAGAAATCAGTGTCTCCTACATGAGTGATTAGCATTCTAGCTCATGCTAAGTAAACTGGTTTATCGTTCAGGCTTACTGTATTGTATATACTGAGTTTTGATAGGAAAAAGCATTTTTAGGAGTACTGAATTTTAAATGTATGTTTCTGAAAACATTTGAATGAATGTTATATGCTTGCTTAATGTAATGTACTGACAAACACCAAAGTACAGTTAGATGGAATTTTAAGCATGCACACATCCATGAAATACTTGTGTGTCTCTCAGGGAAAAATACCTGGGCATGACTATCTGCTGGTCTGGCAGTTCAGTAAGAAAAGTATACTATTGCTCTCTTGGTCATTAAGGAAGTTATAGAGGTAATCATATTTAGATTCTTAGAAGACTTTTTGTAATAGACCGAAAGGGATTTTAAAGTCAAAGGTGAACACTAAAGTTAGCTGAAGTATTTCTCATGCTTGTGTGTCACAAACTCAGACTTTGTAATAAAAGTTGGAGCCAGGCTTGTGCTCAAACACAAATGTTACATTAGTGTCAGATTGTGACAGATGATTGAAATAATAGACCTGGACAGAGGAAAGCTGCAGCTGGCATCAGCAGAATATGCCCCTTAATTATAAGCTGAATCTCCAAGTAGTAATGCTAACATCAACTGAGTGTATAAAGAAAAAAATCCCATGTGTACAGTATAGCTCATCTGAGAAGACATCTAGATTAGAGGACCTACCAATGACAAATGCAATTCAGTCCAGGTAAATGAATAAACAATAAAACCAAAAGCTATTCATAAACTGGAAAATGTGCTGATATCTAGACAAATAAAGCAATCTGGTTATTTCTGCATTAAAATAATCCCTAAGTATTCATCCCAATGTGTACTGGCAATGAAAAACAAATCAAATAGTGGAGTGAATTGAATTACTAGGCCTATGCGGTATAAATCAAAAGAAGATCCAAGCATTTTTATTGCTCTGTATGGTAGTGCTGGCCGTTATCTAGAGTACTGTTTATGATACTACTCAGATCAAAGTCAGGAAGTTAAAATTGCTAGAGAAGGTGAATCACAAAACAACCCGGAACAAGGAAAGTGTTAGTCTAATCATCAACAGAGATAAATACAATAACCATTCAAGTTAACAACAGCCAAAGGGAAAAGAGCAAAGCGGGACTGAATTAATTCTAGGTTCTTCTCATCAGTGAAGGAAATTTTGACTGAAAATAGAGGAGGAAACTGGAAAACCAAGAGGATGTCTAAGCAAAATTCTACATTCAAAAACTAAGTGCACATTTAATGATATGTGTTATTCCAATCAGTGTTAAGCTAACAGAGGTGGCATTTCCTGGAGTTCTCATGCCCAAAACATATCAAAGACAAGGACACTTGTTGCATGAGCCTGGGAGCTGGATGCTAGGCAGGAATGGATGACTGCAGTGGCTCCACCATCAGTGTTATTAGAGAGCTGATACTCTTCAGATTTCAAATGCCAATGGTAATACTGCAAGAGCTATGAATGAAATTAAGACAGGGTAATTTGTGAAATTAATGATGATTGTATCTTTAACATACAATTCTACTCTTGCTTCTTGGATTTCTTCATAGCATTATCCAACTTTACACCATATGTTTGCACAGTCCTGGAAATTATAGATGGCTGATCTTGTTTCTACCAAGATCGATGATGAGAGTTGAGCCGGACCTGCTGCCTGCTGCAGCTTTCCTTACTTGTAATTCCAGAAGTCCCTGGGCTGCTAATAAGAAAGAAGGCAACTCAGTAAATAGCTGAAAAGGCCAACATAGTAAGGGTTAAGGGCAAAGTACCTTATCATGTTAAATATCAGCTGGTAGGGACAAGCCCAGGTAGCTGCTGGAGAGGTTAACTGCAGCTGTCATGACACTTAGAGATCTAGCAGCGTAAACAGAAGAGAGGCTTCAAATGAACTGGTGCTCCCTCGCGAGGTCATTTAGGTACACAGAGACCCTGCCACCAAGCCTTGGTATCCCACCGTGGTCTTGGTTGAAAAGTGCTCACGCAGCCGGACTGTGGGCGCAAGTGAATGAATGAGAGTAAGGCTACAGGCTCACTGCAAAACTGTCATGGTGAGATTGCTCCTTGGTGAGCCTATCTCACAGGCACGGCCATTGTCTTCACACTGGTGCCACCGGCCGTGTACTAAAAGGTGCAGAGGACTTTAAGACCCATTCACCTTACTACGTTTAAACTGGCAGGTGGCCTTTTCCTTTAAAAAGTCTTCAGGCATCCACTGTTTTGGTGTTTTATGTTTTAGCTTTGTGCCCAAGGGAGGGCTAGCTGATACGGTTTGCCAATTGTAACTTGCCTCAGCACTGCTGAGGTTGCTTTTTTGAAGTTATAACCTCAGACGTAGGAATTTGTGGACTAAAATAGCTCATCAAAGTAGGCAGATGGGAAGGAGATTACCCTAGATGGAATGACTTGAAATTTGTGGAGTTGCCAGTTATTGAGTTTTCATTTTTATGGAAGCATTTGGCTTATATACGTCTGTTAGAACCAGAATGAATTTTAAACATGTCTCCACTGAGCATAATTAAACATATTAGAGCCTTGATGAATTGTATTGTCCTATGCCAAACTAAAGACTGCAAGGAATAAAAGGAATTAAAATGGATGGCAGAGTGAAACGAAGTTACCACTGAATACCTCCATTAAGATCAATAAATTTTTTTTGTTGTTCAGTGTATTCAGGAATGTTCTAGAGATGTAAAATGAAGTGTATTGTTTGTTAAAATTAAAACATTGAAATGCTGCTAGGAGATCACATGTAATATAGCTACCTGAGAATACATCACAAGTCTGGCAGCAACTTGGTAATTAAACCTTTGCCTCAAATGTAAAACCTCTTGCATGTAATAGGATACTGGAACCTGTGTAGGTGAAATGATAAATGGAAGCAGATATTTTAATTCCTTATTTTTAGACACTTTGGTAAAGAAACCAACATTAAAGCTCAATTCAATGTATTACTTTTTATTCCCAAAACTAATATCTGTTGGTTTTTGCATCAATAAACACATTAATCAGAAGGAGAAAAATAGAAAACATTATTCAATGATCCAATAAAATTCTATAATATGAAGCTAGTGATGAATAAAAATTGATAGATGAATGTGAAGAGTAATATCAGATAAAAACCGTAGCTTCCCAATGCACTGCTTATGGTGTTTGAATGAGTTTCAGAATTTAAGTATGAAAAATTATTTGAACTTATCCTATTTTTAGGAGTCCTCTGAGCTCTTACCATATAAATTTATAACACAATTCTTACATAGTGAATGGTTCTATACTTTTTTCTGACATGAGAGGGAACCCCTAATTAAAATAACGCACCATACATCTGGGAGAAATATGTGACTTTTCCCTCACCTTTGTTAAAGATTCTAGGGATGTTTTTGCAGCATAAGATAACCCAAATAATAATATTAAATGGCATTTCTCACTGAAAGTTGTTACTGTCCTCTTCTACTTCTTCTCATGTACTTGTTCACTTGATTTTGATGCCTGTCCTCCTTAGATATTTTCATTCCATATAAACTCTTAAGCTATTAACAGGACTTTTTCACTTTTGGGGGGCAATTTGCCAAACTATTTTGTTTATCTTAGCTGTTTCAGATTTTAGTCAAAATGGATTTTCAGCAAGAAACCAGAATGCTCTTATTTAAAACAAGTAGAACTACTACCTGATTTGCATTTCTTTTTCAGAAAAACATTGATGCCAACTTCATGTTGTCAAACTGTGCAACAGGCTTGGATGTTATTGTGCTGAAAGTGTGTATATCCTCAGACTTTTATCTAGGTGCTTTTCCATATATCCACCTGTCTGCTATTAGACAATAATATTTTAGTCTAATCCTCCGGGAAAAAAGGCTCATGCAGTCATCCTGTTTCAGTGCACACCTGCTAACAACTTTCGAACATGTTGTGCAACTAAGCTGACAAAGAAATCAGTGATTACTCTTAGATATTCTGTGAAAATAGGCAGCTAAGTAGAGACACCTGACCATTCTGAAAATGCTTTTATCTACAGAACACTGATATGCTTGCACAGGCTCATATAACTCTCAGTTACAAGAAGACTTTCTGAGTAAATCAGAAATAAAAATCCACACATGGCCAAGCTTTCTTAGTTCTGATGAAAATGATGCATTTTGTGTTCATAGAGTGTTATTTTGGATTTGGATTTGTATTTATCTCTATGCATATCTAACAATATACAGTCTTTATATTCAAACGAAAAAGACATCATGGTTTACTAGGCAGGATAAACTGTCCTATAAGACAGAAAAATAAACTAAAATTTACTTTCCATATTCTGAGTTAAAATAACAACAAAAATCTCTTTAAATCGTCATCCTACTTTACTTTAAATTAAAGATTCTGACCCAATTCCTCCAGCTCCAGTAAAATATGATGCCTCCGCCCCTTTAAATAGATTATTTTAAATTAGGAGAAGTATTTGGTAAAAATGAATTTTTAAACTACTGGAGCATAATAATCCTCTGGTGGATTTTGTCATCGACACATGTTCTCCTAAAACTACGCTAATCCAGAAAAGCTGATGCAACGATTTTATACTTCCTAGAAAAAGCAAATGGAAAGTTTCAGGTTCGAGTGTAGCTGCATTGACTTCCGTGGATTTTCTGTTAATTTATGTGAGTATGAATGAAATCAGAAAGGGCCCAGCAGAATATGTTGCAGTTTACACAAAAAGGATTTTTTGCAAGGACTCATCAAAAGAATTTTTCAACATAATTTATAGAACTGTTTACTGACTATAGCTGACCTTCAAAATTTCTATTAAAGACTCACTCTAAGGACTGCTCTGTATATTTAACTAAAACTTTGGTTTAGAAAGGTTGCCAGTACATTTCTGCTTAGTGTCTATGTTTTTCTCCCAGTTTCAGCGGGAGACAAAAATTAATAGCTAGAAAATACACCTCTTTTCCACTTACAACCGACAACAGGAAGTCCAGTAATTTTTTATGAATATTCTTATTTTATGACTCTAAATGTCCACCAGAATCAATGTGCTGGATTAAGTTTCCATGATATGTCATCATAATCATCATGTCTCAGAATTTGTCCTGAGTACATTTATTGAAATATATAATATACTGTTAGTTTGTGTACCAGTTACATGATTGAGGTCTACAGCTTCTCACGTGTTCTAGAGTACAATACCTTCCCTGCAATTTTATTAGGAAAAAAGTTTCCTTTAACCATTTTCTAGTCAGAATATGATACTACCGTGCTTTTGCTGGGTAGAAGCACCCTTTGAAAAAATGCTACAACGTGTTAGCTAATCCTTTCCAATGATGCATTTTTACAGCCTAATCAAGATAAACCCCAGGAGGTAAAGAGAGGTTTGCGAGATGGATCTGTGCCCCGTGTGGTTTTTCAAATGGATTAAAAGTCCATTTTATTAACAGAGTGCAGTGTAGTATGAAATAAACCTGAAAGCATACGGGTTTGCCCTGCCGGAGAGCCATAGGTTGAAGTTTTGCCATGATTTTCCTAGTCCCAGCTTCCCTCTGCCAGGAAGGTTC
>NW_009712963.1:6631-7399 GCF_000703405.1 Apaloderma vittatum | reverse complement strand
GTTGGGCCAACAGCTGAACCTCACTGCTCCCGTTGTTTTGAGGCTGCAGTGGTGGCAGTGAGTTGGATGGGACAGTGGTGCCAAACTGACTGACCCAAGCTGATCAGCCGGAGCTGGAGACAGTGAGGTTAGGAGTGCTTCGCTGCAGTGCCACGTGTTTTCTGGGTGGGCCTGAGTCTTTGCAGACCATCAGGGGAGCATTCCCTGGGTTGTGCGGTGAGAGGTGGTATTTGTGGTCTGCATGGCAAGAGCCCGCCCCAGGCTGTTGATGGCACCACGCCACGCTGCCGGAGTCACCTTGCTTCCCGGCAGGGACAATCTGACCCTGCGCCCTGCCAAAGGGCTGGCCTGGCGTGACCTTATATGCCTGTGGGCAAAGTGAACTGGTGTTGCCCATGTGCCACTGCAACACTATGGGCAGTACAGAGCTCAGCTGAGGTGCTTGGGCTTTAGGCAACATTTTGAGCTCGGGTAGCCACTGCCTGTCTCTGCTAGAAAAAAATTAGCTCACTTGGTACTTGGTATTTTTCAAGTCTGCCTCTGTGATCACTGTGGATAGTCCTTGTTCCAGTTATTTGTAAATTAAATTTTATTAGGGGAACATTTTCACGTGCTTTCTTCCTCATTAACAGAACAGCTTTCTCTCTTGAAGAAAAAACAATTTGATCTCAAAAGCTGTATTTGCAAGATAAAAGTAAGATCTGTTTGATCTGCTAGGATACTGGGACTATTTCTAGCACTTTTTTTTTGAGCCTCTGCTCTTTTCCC
>NW_009712963.1:0-6611 GCF_000703405.1 Apaloderma vittatum | reverse complement strand
GCCATGAGGGATAAGTTTTGCTTTCTTTAAATTGAAGTGCAATAGCATGGCTTCCACATAAGCAACGAAAACCACATTCTACCCAGACCAGAGAAGTGCTGATGTGGATATCCATTCAAGCTATTCAAACCAGTCTCGCCCACATTTTAAACAGCCCAGGATTTCAGAACATGCACCACATAAAATATCCCATGTACTTCTCTGAATTTCTTTTGTATTTCTTAATATTTCCTCCAAGAGCTTCAAAAGCGTTTTAAATTAAGTCAGTTGCAGCTGCTCTGTCAGGAATTCACTAAGCACTGCAGCCACTGAAGCAATTAAAAAAATTGCACAGAAGGTAATTAAAAGCCTTACTGGTTCTTGCTATTAGACTGACATTTTAAATGCCTCTAGATGGTTTATTGTGCCAATAACCTATTTCCCTAGTCTCAAAGAGAAATACAACTGACATCAGTAATTTACTGAAGTATTCTACAGGTATCAAAACGTTCCAACTGGAAATCTGTATTAAACCACTGTGGTTTTCTGTTCTGCGCAGTCCTTGCCACACAACTTAATGAAACAGCGGTTATTTGTTAATGGGTGTTAGAGCTTAATCTCTCATTCTCATTCCCTGTAGTGAGCTGCGTAATATTTGTATTACTCGTACACAAAGAGGTGCTTTCTGGTTATCATGTGCATGTGGGCTGGAGAGAGTCAGGCAGAGATTCTCCTTCTTCTGTACAACAATAGAGCAGAAGTCCTGGTTTATTGCACAGGGCGATGCAAGTGGCCTGTCTCTGCTGCGATGAGCTTTACTAATGGGTGGGGCTGTACCGTACCTGACCGGCTGCTGTCCACGAGATCTGCAAGGACTTAGCTGGGTTTCTCAGTGCATCTCCATCCTCAAGTCCTGTGTTTGCAGACATGCTAACAGAAGGAGGTCCCTCCTGGGCACTTGAGTCAGTCCCCTAACAAAAGTTAGGCTGCCTTAGCGTATCCCTTCCCAGATCCCAGGTGTGCCCAGAAAGGAAAGCTGGCACAATATTAGGTAATTTGCTAGCTTTCAGTTCAAGGTCAAAGTAGAGACTTTAAGAGGATGCAGGGAAAATATTTTATTGTAACAGTTTCACTGATAGCCTCAAGATGTGAACGTGCTAATCCAGTGACTTTTCAGTGTGCAAATGAGCTACTATTATTCATCCCTGATAGGAAGTTACAGGAAAACCACATAACAGAGAGGAAGATAACTAGAGGTTGCTTAAAGTTTTTCCCCTTGATTTATTTCTATATCCCACAGGAACATAAAATCAAACCAGATTTCAAGTATATTACACTTTAACTGTGGAACACAGAGAAGTAAGACAATACCAAGCTGCATTGGGCTATAGATAGTATAATGTCTTAAAGCTGACAGAAATTATTCTGATGCGTAAGCATCAAGAGCAGCATTAATGCTGAGCTTTCAACTTCTATTCCATTTTTTCTCTCCTGGGTTACCTTAATACTGTGCAAACAGGGGTACTTTGAAGGGATTTCAGCAATAAATGAACCACACATATTTCTGTGACCTGTGAGAAAGCCTACGCAGGCGAGCTTACGCTGACCTCTGTGGCGTCTTTTGAATCACATCCTCCTGATCAACGCTGCGTGTCTCTACAGTTTGCATCAACAGGAAGGTAAAAAGGCAAAACTCTCTTGGCACTAATCTCTGAAGCCATATCTAATTCTCTTTTTTAATGAGGCATTGAATTATTCCATCCAGTGAGATGCCTGTCAGTTTGCAGCATAGCTCCGTGCATACTGCTGTGCCACTAGAGATAAACAATCAGTAAGATTGATCAGGCAGGCAATCAGTTAAACAAATCTGAATAGAAAAAAATTTGCACATGCACTGCTCAGGATGAAATAGATATTTTGATAAAGTTGCATAATGAAAATATGTGATGTGTGAATACAGTGACTGGCAGTAACTAATTAATAGAGAGATGATAGCTTTTGCATTAATGATTTGTTGTCTAGAGTTGCAATGGGAGGAAGATCTGGGGATCAGAATATGGAGATCCATGATCACTTCCCCCATTTTGCCACAGGTTTAGCCTTGAGTAATTTGGTTTCTCCTCTGTGTAGCAGCTCTGCTCATCCATTATAGAAACAAGAATAATGGTGTAAGATACACTTTCTTAAGGCAAGGGTGGCCTTTCTTTTCTTTTCCCTTTCTTTTCAAGGGAAAAAGGCAAAGAGTAAGTTATGTACTTTTGTGGGAAACACGGGGGAGGCAGCTATGGTGCTGGCCATCCTCTTCAAGGCTGGACACGTGTAGGTGCAGGAAGGTGCAGATGTAAGCAAGAGTCAGCAGACAGGTCATTGCGGTTATGTGACAGTCATGTGCTGGTTATATAACAAAATTTTCAGGGGAAAATGTCCATGTAGTAAGCAGCCTTAAAAGAACGCACACCACAAACTACAACCCAATCATATCCTCCCTACCCCTGCCACTAAGCCATCCTACCTATACTAGCCATCATACCCATGAGCAACAAAACAGTTACTAGATGCTTACTCATACCTCTAGGAAATGGTTCAAGTATTGCTGGCGATAAGTGGAGTGCTGTTTAATAAACTCTGTCATGATCTCATACCATTAAGCCAGTGGTGGTTCAAACACTTTGGTCACTCAGACATGTTTTGCTGTTCCTTAAGCCAATGGGTTTCTACTGAGTCTGAAGGGCAGCAAATAATCAACTCAGGCAATTTAACACCTGGTGTTGCTGCACCTTGGTCTAACTGTCACTATTTAAGGCCAAGTGATGGATATATTGATTTCTGCATTTACCTACATCCCAGCTAACACATCATTTCCTTTGGATTTATTTCTGCTCAAAGGACTTCTTAACTGCTTTACAGAACCTCTTTTTTAAAAATCATCTGCCACAAAACAATCTCATCAAATATCAAAATTGCATTAAACAATTATCCTTGTCCTCTACTTGGCTTAGAGTGTACTGAGTGTCTATTTAACAAAGCAAGGAAGATTCCTCTCTAGCAAAACCCTGTGAGACTGGACTCCCGTGCTCTGTCATCTTTGCATGTAGGAAAGATCACTCGGAGAAACAGTGATTCCTTTTGAGCTTCGTACCATGAAAAGAGTAGCACATCTGAAGCCACTGCCCAGTTGCTTGTAATGGCACTCTTTGCCAGAAGTTATCCCTCTTGCGGCCTCCTGGCTGAGCAGCTTGTGAGAATTTCTCCGGATGAATCATTTAGCACGGGCAGCTTCAATAAGAACAGATTCAGGTGGGCCAGCACAACTGGATCCAGCTTAACAGAGTAGGGTTTTACAGAGAGCGAAATTCAAACCTCTAAACCAGCTTTCTCTGTCTAATGTGAAAGCCTGATGTAAAATATGATGCTCTAAAGCTTAAAAACATTTTAATTAGGAAACGTAGAGATGGTTAACTTTAGCTGAGTAATAGTCCAAGAGTGTTTGGGTGGGCAACTTGACTGTTTAGGCAGAATTGTGAAGTTGTGAGGTAATTTACTGACATGCAGTGTAATTTGTGATTAAGGTTATCTGCAATATCTAGCTTCTTAGTAAATGCCAGCTACATAATGACTGTCAGTTTTCTCTCCTCAGATATTACATTGCAGAAGGGTCTATCTGACCGTAAGAATCTATTTAATAAGACTCTAATGGGAAATGACCAGTATCTGAGTATTACAGATTAAAAGCGACAATGCTAATTGACTGCAGAGGTATCTACATGAAGAAGGACCAGAAAAATCATTTAAGTCAAAATGAAGTTGGACTGATTTGATATTTGAAAAAGCATTACGTTTCTCTTGTGTTTGGCGGTATGAATTAATTGCTCCCTGTGTCAGGCAGAACTGGTTTCCATGTAGCAATAAGCTAAGACTGGTGGAAAGTGAAGAACATTATCTTGAGGGCTTAGAAATATATTAGTTTACTAGAATTAGAAGTACATGGGGAGGTTTGTATTGCATGTAATTTTTATGATGAGGAATAAAGTGATATTTTGTATATGCAGAAGTCAAATTCTAGAAAACTTTTAATGATTTGATTGTGTGGGTTTGTGATCACTACTAAAACAAATGGAGTGGGTACACAACCACATTTCTGCCCTGTAGATGCAAATTTAAGCACCTTTTTTTGTTAGCTCTTCAGAAAACATTTTGGAAATAAATAAAACAGGGAAATAGTTATATTTTATGAGGAGTAATTAGTAGAAATCATAACAAAAGGAAAATGCTTATCTCAAAAATGACTTAAAATCATTAGGTATTAGATAAATGCATGAAAAGTAACATTTTCATATGCAGATATATAAAACGTTTTTAGAAATTAAGCATTAGACACCCTTTAGAATTCCCAAGAAAATGAGAAAAATTCTCTTCTAGCATGGCTCTGTGCTTCAAAACACTGAGAAAATAATGGTAAAGATACAGAAAAGGCATAGGCACCCCCCTCAAAAATAAGCAAGTTAAATTTCTTGTGCATTACAGCAGCACATGAACCACCTTGACAGATTTTTATTTTATTTTATTTTATTTTATAAAAACTAGTATTTAATTTCTCTGGTTGATAACTGCCCATGAATTCAATACAGAAATCAGTGAGTTAATACAAAAAGCAGTTACGTACGCACTTAAATTCAGTACCCGAACAATTCTGTTGGAGTTGAAGGAGTATGTGACATGGTTCAAACTAAATGAATCCATAAGTCTTTGCAAAATCATCTGCTTAATGTCTCTGGTGGAAGATAAAGATGGAAAGAAGCATGGTAATTTTACAGGAATATGCACTGAAATATGCCCTGCTTTTCACTGACCCAGCTGTATCCCCACCTCATAGCTAAGCATGTCTGCGATGTACTTTGTGGGGCATTCTGCCAATGATAGGAAGGAAATAAAGACAAGAAACAAATAAACAAACAATTTCCATTTTTTTAAATACTATAATTATGTTTCTGTACAATTTTCAGATTAAGGATCAGATAATAAGGCAATATTTTGTGTGTTCTGTTTCTATAATGCATAGGATTAAGGAAAAATGAAGACCATTCTTAGAGTACAGAATTCAGGTTACATTTACTTTTGTACAAGGTATAGCTGCCACAATATGAAATAATAAAAAAAAATAAATAAATAAGAAAATAAGAAAATAATAATTACTTACTCAGCATGGAGTTGGGAAATATCAAAATAATTAGCATGAAAGTGAACCATAGAATGTAGTGAACTTAAATATGACCTAATTCTCCCTTTATGTCAGTTTTAGGCCAAGATAGTTACTGCAAAACAAATAAGAACCGATTTCAGCGCAGCTGGTCCTTAGATAAGGAAAAATGTTTAGACTTTCATTCAGTGGTCTTTAGCTTGAAATAAAATGTACAATTTTTTTCTTGCCCTTGATTTTTTATAATTAAAAATGGATCAGTACAGTGCTAAAGAAAAAAAATATGTAAATATTTATACGAATACTGTAAGTTTAGTTAAATTTTATCCTAATGGCCTTTGAGGTCTTTCAGTTCCACAAACTTAAAGCTTTTTGAAGCTAGTCTGCATAATTCAGTCAAATATAGATATCATATAGCTGCATATTTATATTTGTTATTCAACATCCACATTTGAAATCGTATCTTTGCATTCAGCTCACTAGGAACTTGGCTTAGCCCTCTTGTGGCTTAAATATCAAACCCCAGTGTGTCAGTCTTTTCTTGATCTATAAACTGTCACTTGCTCATTCGTGATATCAAGAAGAATATTTCTGAAACCTGGCTAGGTTAACAAGTAATTGGATTGATTCATACTTGGTCTGCAAAGGTCAAAATTGACCACGTTATATTACAGAGTAACATGCCGATTGTGGCTGATTTGGTGAATAAAATCATTGTTTCCCCTCTACAAGTACTCTGTGGCTATCATACAGCTACTTTACCCTGTCCTGTAATCCTGGCTTGCCTAGGGATAAAACTGTAAATTGTGTTTCTTATGACATTTTACAGTGAGCAGCAGTATGCAGAGGTTCTGCAGAAAAAAATTTGAAACCCTCATCTATATGGTTGGATTTGTTGGGCCACCTTTAGGAGACTAGCACCACTTTATAGCCAAACAAGCATTTTGCCTCCTGTACAAGCTCACCTGCTCTTTGCTGAGCCAGGTGCCAGGCTTCTTGCACATCTGGACATCAGCTGGGAAAGTCAGCTCCCCTCTGTGCAAACTCTACCCAGGTAATCTGTAGCTGAATATTGGAGATGACCTCTTTCTCAGTTTAAAGCAGAGATATGAGGTTGTTCCATCTGGTTTTTTGCTTTTATGTTAGTACAAGATATGACTGTAGACAGAAAGGAACACATTAGGACAAGAGGTAGATCCACATGAAAGTGCAAGATACGGTTCCTCAACATTATATTTATTAAGCATTGTAGAGATTTTAAAAACATGACACAGCAAAAATTTTGAAATATTTTACTTTCAAGCGTTTTAGACAGTTTTAAAAGTAATCAAACTAAATGTAAATCAGGTGATATTTTTTATTTGCCTCATAATGAAGTGAAGGGACAAGGAGGAGATGAATATAAAGGTGTCTTGGGTTACAATATGTAACCAAA
>NW_009712962.1:2642-11289 GCF_000703405.1 Apaloderma vittatum | reverse complement strand
GCTGCCGGCCAGGGTCAAACCACGACAATATACATCAATATGGAAGTTTGCACTGTTGCCATAGAAATAGTGCTAACAGAAAAAAAAAATCTAACAGCATATGAATTCCCTGTATTTGGTATGACTATTATGCAGAACTACAAAAGACATTTGGGGAGGAGCACTAGATTTTCTGCCTGTGCTGCTATCCCCTGCTTTTGTTTATTAGTGTGTCAAGCTCAGAATACTCAACTTCTACAAGCAAACAAGACACAAATCATTTACTTCTCTCTCACATTTCTAACTTCCTTTGAAAAAACCTCAGTAAATCAGACAACTTATGAGAGAGCAGGTAAAGACTCAAATACCAATACTTTAATATTAAATACTTCACTCAAGACCAGTCAGCAACTGCTGAGCACCAAAGCATCTGCCTAAGAAAACATGATATAAAAACTGAGCAAAACCAAGTTAATTCACGCAAATTCAGGACTTCAACAAAACAACATTGGAATCTTGTTTTAAATGTGCAAGAATGACCAGATAAATCCACGGAGAATGTCAGCTGGCCCAACCAGATGCCAATGACTTACTCAAAGCACCTGAAATTGGAGACCAAGCATATGTTCACTTCAGTTGAAATGACTTAGAGTAAACATTTTCATCAAAGACAACAGTATCTTTTTAAGATGGTATCGGGCTTTTTTCCTGTTATTGAAACAGAAACTTACAGTAGATTGCCAGAAAATCTTCTCCTTTTGATACAAGGCAGACAGGTATTTATTTGAAGGCCTGAAATTCTGGGATACTCACCTTACTACTTGTGCATTAACAGCAATGATTGAATCATCAGAAAAACTAAATGTGATTTCAGGCAAATGGACAATATAAATGAGAGCCCTGCCGGAACTATTTCTAAGCCATCTATCTATACTATCAATGAAAGGATCCGTTCTAAAGAAGGCAAAGCTGCCAAACACACGCGCAGAGGTTCAGAGGCGAGAAAGCCCAGTGAGAAATCATGCATACTGGTGATGAAAGGCCATAATCCAGGAACAGGAAAGAAAAGCTGTGACCTCTCATGTTGTGAAAGAGTCCAATCAGGAAGCACCAGCAAAATCAGCTGGATTAGTTTCACATTCACCTTGTCAAGTTGGCAAGATTCATTTTGGTCATAAATGTTATTTAAACATAAATGAGAGACAGCCACATAAAGAGTATTGTTGGCTTTCTGTTGAAATATCACTGAAGTCACTAGCCACAACATGGTTAGCATGTTTTTGGTAGGTGGTATATTTCTTGACCACCTGAAAATAAAGATATTTTAACAAGCTACAGAAAGTTACCTTCCACTACCTCCAAGACAGAGATAAACCTCGGCAGAAACAAACACAGCTACCAATTTAAAAGCAATATTCAGATAGTGACCTACAGGATCTTTCTGATCTAAGAATCGATATTTTTCACAAACAACAGAGTAGGGCTTCCCAGCTCAGTGGGGGTAATAAACACCATTAATTTCCAAAACTATCACATAACAGGCAGCAGGGCTGCTCTGCCACGGTGACTGCCACAGAAGCCAGCTCCCTCACTGAGGAATGAGGCAAACTCAGCAAGCTCAACATCAATTCACTCCGGTACCCAACTGCATACTCAGCCCAGTCCCAGCCATCCACAAAAGAACACAATTTGCTAATGGAATGCCTTCCAAGATGTTTTTCCCCGATTTTGAAGATTGTTACATTAAGAAACATCAGCCTCCTTTGTGTTAGAGAAGATGTCAGTTATAACTTCCAAAAGATGGCAATTTTATTCCTGTAAGGAAAGCACTTCTCCCAACATGAGGAGAACCACAAATACAGAAAAAGCCACAAAGAATACGGATCAGCTAATCTAATGATGAGATCACAGAAACACGCCCTATTGCCCTAGGGAAAAAAAGATATCCAACTCTATTAATGACCTGGAATGATGACACCAGAGAAAGAGACCAGCAACAAAAACTTTCAGTTGCTGAAGCCCATCACTTCTCCCTCACTCTCACAAGTAAAATCAAGAAGATATCCAGGACACTCAGTTCCAGTCCACACAGAAATCTGATACCTAAAAGCAACACAGAAACTCCAGCACATCCCAAGGCAGCAAGGGAAGTCTGTCTTTTTCCTGTTCCCTGGAGAGATCTCAATTCCATCCACATCTTTTAACTCAGTTACTCCCTGATTCTGTTTTCTATTTAAGACTAACACTTCACAAAAAGAGGGGAAGTATGTAAACCCACAGATTTTCTAACAAGTAATGAAAATAAGAGCTAGCTTTAAAAAGAGAAAACGTACAGCTGAAATAAATACTTAAGAGCTCTCAACTTTTCTACAATTTACCTTTGTTTATAGATAAATGGGGGATTTACACAAGTTTTGTGAGTGTAATAGCTTTGCAAGACTTCTTTCATGTTAGCTCCTTGCATTATTTATCAAACAACTTTCCCTTTTGAGCAGTATCACTTAACATAGGCTGACTAGATTTCTATGTCTAACTTAGCAAAACACAAATACAACACACCTTTGAATTATATTACTATATGCATGTGCACAACAGATTTCACCTTTTCCTAAGCTATCCTTTAGAAAAGGCTTTTTGGCCTCAGCAATACCCTTTCAATTAATGTCTCTTTCGACTTATAACCACGTTATAGAATTCAGATGAAGAATTGTTCCTTGACAAAACTGTGTCAGCTTAAATTATTAGCACACATGCCTTCGCTACTCTGAGCCTAAATTTGTTTAAGAATTCGTGCCTATTTTGTATATATTCACTTTGGACTTAAAACTAGCACAAGGTGTTAAGTGTACAACTCCACTTCCACACCCATGGGCGTTTCAGTTTTCTTCCATAAACTAATCATACTGAAGGTACACGATTTAACAGGCCAGAAAAAAAGCAAAAAAAAAAACCCAAACAAGTTTCTCTAAATGCCCTGGCATAATGCCACCTTATATACTTTAAAACTTTTCATTGCACATACAAAAAATAATCTGGGATCAGGTAACAAATACACAGATACTTCTTTTTCCCTCTCCTAGTCACACAGCATTCGTTACCAAAAAGAGAAGAAACTAAAGAAGTTCTAATTGCTGGTCTCTTAATAGCCTTTTTAGACACCTTCTTAACACACTAAAAACCCTGAATGCTCGCTTATACACTGATTTGTGTAAAAACTTCTTTTAAGAGAATTACCTTATCCAGAACATGAACTAGGTCCTAATCAAGAATCCTTTACACCACTGACAGCTTCAGAAAAGAGTCAAGGTTGACTGTTCAGAAGTATTAAACACAAGTCGCAGCATGAAACACAGCTTGCGTTCTGTCATCACACAGACTTTATGCACATTTAAAAAAAAAAAAAAAAAGAAGTCAGCAAGTTAATTAAGCACAAGGGCAAGCCATTACATGCAGACACTGAGGAAGCACTATCTGCAAGTGGGTCCTAAACCATGCTAGTGAATAGCTGCTGTTCTTTAAAGGTAAAGAGGTAAAGAAATACTGTACCTCAAAAATAGGGTTTTTTCACTTCTTTAATATCACTTTAGTATGCCTTCAACTTTATAAAACATTGTATATCTGGCACCCACCTCAAGTGAGAACAGTATCAAGCTTGCCTTTTCATTTCTTTGGTTAACACTATTTTCCTTTCCAAAGTCCTTTAGAATTATTCTGAGTGGAAGCTTTGAAAACTTTAATATATACTGCCGGTAGAACTACATCACTTCCACAAAGTAACTTTCTGCCAGATCTACACAAGGGTATAAAAAAATAATTAAAGAATCAGAGTTTCATACTGAAATTAGATTTGGTACCACTACCTTTGGTACATTTGTAATGAAGACCCTGTCCAAGGTAACACAATACATACTTGTTTGAAGTATCATTAGAAACTACCTGTTCCATGACTAGAAATACCATATTCTAGATGGGATCAGAGAGAAAGTTATTGTCCACTAGTAAGGAAAAAAGCACTTTTAGCAAGGCATATCACTAAGAATACTAAAATCTATTACGAACTAGTTATCTGGCAACATCTATTAAAAAAATATGTAAATAGGCCCAGACTGGGAGGAAGAAAACCCAAACAAAGGAGGATTAGAAGAAAATATGTATGACCAGTATGGTAATCAACGAGCAAAGTGTGGTTAGCCAAGCACTTTTCAAACAGGAAGAACCAAAAACATTTCTAACAGAGACATTTGCTATTATCATATAAATAAACTTGAAAAGTGTCATTAGAAACTGCACACCAAACACCATCCATGCACGGCACATTAAAAAGCTAACACAATAAAGTCCTATAACTAGGTAATGTTTATCCTCATCCTATCTTAAGGCAGACCTGCAAGGACCAGGTTTTACCTGCCCTTGCGAACACCTCAAGTTTCAGGCTGTTCACTGCTCACTACATCCAGGATTCTCAGAAGCATAGGGTTAGGGTGTAGTTAATAAGAAATCTTGCTAAGCCTTCAGTAGTTTTGCACCCTGGGCTCCAGAAGATTCTTGAGGATCACAGCAACTGCACAGAAGGACTGAACTCAAGAGATTCTACTCTACCACATTATTCCTTTCTAAAGTGCCCGTTGGCATATTTCCATAAAGGTTTGATCAATAATACCAAAAGTATTTAGAAGTACTTACCAGACAAGCCTGACAAGTAACGCCCAAACAAATCAGTCAGTCTAAAAGTACATGGCTATTATTCTAAAAATAAATGAGATAGCTGCCACTACTCAGGTATACTTACCAATAAAGCACATGGGAAAATTGGCTGATAATCAAAGACAAGGCTGTTGGCAGAGTGGTCTGGACTTGCTAGCAACTGCAGCACAGTTCAGGCGCCCTTTAACCACACAGAGAAAGTTAATTATGTGACGGAGCAGGAGTGGAAATACAACGATTATGAGTCATCCACTTAACCATATGCTTTATCAATACACCTCATTATATCAGAGTTACTAATGAGTGACGGCACAAAACAGTGATGCATTAGTGGAAGAGAGAGCCGTTCAAATCTTTGGGCCATTTTTTTCTTTTACTGATTCAGCACTTCAGCCATTCATATGGATTTTGAAATCCAAAATGTAGACCTAAGAAACTATGTAATGCTACAAGCATTCTAACACTTTCACACAAGTAAGCTTATTGTAGATGCTTTTGGAATCCCCCAAAAAAAACTTTACAGGCTTCTGGATTAGTTTTTGCTTGAACAGACAAATAGCTGTATTACCAAGTTTCCAGTAACACCATCATCATTCCCAACTCACTCCACCAGCCTACTGTAAAAAGATGCAAGGATGAAAAGGCAATTTTCAGAACTGTCATAAGGATCCTACAATGCCTCAAATATTTGTGCGTGAAATCCAAAACTAAGTTTTTCCCAAGCTCCAAGACCTGCAAACCCAGCTAGGGGATTCAAGAGAGAGTTGAGTTTGTGCTCTAATACCAGAAATCTGCACTCCACAAGCTCAGCTATAACCAAAGGGGGACAACTGATCCACTTAAGCGATTTCAGACGGTTTATGGGAACTATAATTTTGTACTTGCCGGTCATCTCTGCCACTAATTGCTTTTCTCATTCCTTTATCTGCCATGACATCAGTGCAAGATTTTGTATGGCTGAAGAATAAACAGGTTGGGGAAACTATCAAGCTGAAAAACAAGGCAAGGGAGAAAGCTAAAAAAGCCTGATTTTTTAGCTAGGAAAGTTCCCTGATGCAGTTCACTATTTCTGTCAAAACAGTGTGGGAAGTCAATAAATAATCTGCCCCACTGCATATGAGGTCACAACCTAATTCAATTACAAACCAAATTAGCTACAAGTGTGGATGACCAACTTTATCAAGCAAGTGATATCTTTCTTAAACAGAACTTAACAGCAACTAGAAGATGAAACTAACAACCTGGCAATAAAACTAGGGGACTAGAAACTTAAGCTTTTAAAGTTTATAAATTTGAGTTTTACAAGGAATGACAAGTCACAAGACCACCCGTCCTTACATGTTTCTTCAGATATAATTCATACATGAAGCTTAAAAAGAAACACTTGGCAAATTGAGACTTTGAACTTTTCATTGGAGGCTTCTGCCTGCCTATAAATTAATCTGAAAAGGTTGTATCAGAGCAGAAAATGTGCTTTGTACTAGTCCTATTTATTCACTTATTGGTCCAACTTGTCACTCGGTGATATTATATCATTTACTCCAAATCTAAATTAAAATCTAATTCTATACTTTAGACAACTATCCCAAACCCAGGGCACCTTAACAATGTGATAAAAGCAATCCACTTTGCAAACTGCATTAAGATCACTTTTTCAGGATCTCTGCCAGTTTTATCTAGCTCCTATTATCTAAGAAATACAGCTCCCACTTTTAAAAAAGATCCATATTCTTCTTCCCCAGCACAATCAATCTGAGCCCATCGCACTGAGGAGAGCAAATTCCAGTCTCAAAGCTGTCCCTTAATGAATTATGAGGGAAGCACAAATCAAACAGCTTTTAATGCCATACTATTACAGCAACAGACAGACTTGATAGCTAGTCCTAGGTCACTTCAGACTTAATTGATTGCTGACAATACCACAGCTCCATTAAAGAGAAGAGAAGGTAACACGTAGGTATCCCAAGGCATCAACACCACTACTGAGATGGCTCCAAAGCCAGCAAAACCTTCCGCACCACATTTTGCCTCGAATCGCTTTAAAATGGATTTAAAGCATGAAAGCCAATGCATCTCAAGCTTCTGCAAACCCAGTTACACATCTCTCTGCCGCTCTGAGCACTTCAGCCCTCGGACAGCCTACAAACACAGAGCACCAGCAGTACAAGCAAGGAGATTCAGGAGCTCCAAGAAATCACTAAACTGGGTTAACCACGATCCTGTAGCAGTTTTCCTCTCTAGTACTTTTGCTAAGCCCCAGGCACACTGTTCTTCCTTAACTGACCCAGACTCTCCCCAAATCATATTTCATTACTTGCACTAAGAACAGCTATAACAATCTAAAACCAATGGAAGGAGAGGCAGAGACGACCTCCAGGCAAATTCTAGTCAGCGGTCATCAGGTTAGGAGGTCTCAATCTTCTAGTCAAAGATTTTAAAAAATAAAAAAAAATCAGTTTCAATAAGTCTGCTAAGAACAACTAATAACCTCAAGCCACCAGAGGGCACTAACACTGCTACCTAATGGCAAATGCACTCCTTCAATTAGGAAGGCTGATAATCACATTGACATCATCATGTATATTTTATCTGGATTGAACTTCAGCCAGCTTGTTCTAATCTATGTTCAAATCTCAACTATATGCTGATGAGGCACTGAGCTACACTATATTGCAAGTGTGACCACAGCAGTTATGGAGGAGACTTACAGTCTCCCCAGACAGACCAGAGAAAATAAGACAGGCACATGGTGCTCCCAGTTCATCTGCTATCTAAAGCTCACACAGCCTAGAAAACACATTTGTACATACACATATAAATGAAATTCTCTCACAGGCATGGAGAACAGGTCACAAGTCTGACACCTCAAAGAAAAAGAATAAATAACTATTCTCCAGAGTTTACACCAAGATGAATCCTACCATACGGGACTGCAAGCAGTATCTGCCTCCACAAGAAAAAAAGGGGTGAGTTTCCATGAAACCATTAAACGGCAACAGATACATTAGTCTCTCACGTTGGGCTTCAAATCAACCGTCACGTTACATCCTTAACCTTTAACAAAGCAGGCTGCTCTTTACTACTAAGAAATAAGCAAGTTTTTAAACCACAAATACGATGCATATGAGAGGTTAGCAAAAGGTTTTTTTGATATTCTGACCAAGCAGCTCTGGATCCTCTCAGTGTCAGGCAAAGAGATGCACCGCAGCACACCCAGAGATCTTCTGGGGCAGAAAACCTTGACTTGTTGATGTACCCGATCCAGTCACAGGGAAGCAAAAGCACATCCCCACCAGTCCAGCCCTATGGAAACAATGGCAAAGTTTCTTGGACACAAGAAGTACACAGCTTCTTCTTTACCAGCATTGCTGTCTTGCAGTTCCACCTAAACTGTCGTTCTTGTAGTTGGGATTGCAAGACAACTGAGGTAGGGGAAGGAAAAGGGAACCCTGTCCTTATGTATGGAAAGGCAAACAATAAGCATGGAGGCCATCACTTCCCTGCACCAAGTTAAAGCCATGGAAATAGTCACACTGGCATTAAAGCTGGGACAGGAAGGATTCTGAGAGCATTCTCAAGACATTTCCTCAGGTTCAAGGAAGACATCATTTGTGCCACTTGACAATCTCCAACCCATCTGGAAGCTTGTAGGGAGTTTCGAAGAGACCAGCTGTGAACATACTCCAGAGCAGCACATTGCAGAACAGTAAGCCCTAGAGAATAAACATTAACCTTTCATGCATGTCAGGAATATTGTATTTTAGAAATACTTAGTACTGGCCCACTAGATTTTTGTAGTATTTTATTTTGCTATACTATAAGATTCAGTGAATGAGTCAGTTCTTCTAGACAAACTCTCCTTAAACTTATGCACAGGGATAGGAAACAGTCTGCCTCTTCCTCAGCCAGCAGGCAGGTTCAGTGACCATCGCTTATACCACGCTAACTTTTGAAAGACACAGCA
>NW_009712962.1:0-2611 GCF_000703405.1 Apaloderma vittatum | reverse complement strand
TTGGAACATACCACACTGCTTGGGCCATGAATTTGGGCCACCCTCTCCTTCTGCCCCCCCCCCTTGTCCACTTTACATGGTTCCTCCTGACTGGACAAAGCTGCCGCTGCCAGCTTGGCCCAGTGACTGGACTGCCACGGCAGCAGCACAAGTTGTGAGCCCCCCGACACCCCACAACCGCCTTGCTCCAGCTCCAACTCCCAATGTCCCACAGTATCAGCTTGCCCCCAAGAAGGATTCCAATGCCATTTTCCTGGGAGTCCTACGGAGCATTTCAAGATCTTTGAAGAGTTGTAGTCACACACCCACAAGTTTTAGGGGACTAAGACTGTGGAGCATCTTCTTAAAACACCCAAAACGTAACATTAAGACTCTCTTGCCTCAGCAGTCTTTTAAGGCGATTAGTTCATAAATAGACAAAACATGAAGCCCACAAAGCTGTTCAACACTGTACATGAACAAGCATTAGAAGATTATTTGCACTGCAGCAGTTCCAGGTATTTAAATGTAAAGCTTATTAACAGAAATGTTTTCCCGTTACTCTGAAAATGCATTTTTAAGTATCTTTTCTAACAAGGGCTGTAAAACAACACTCAAATTGGGAGCATACTATGCCTTTGATGTCTTACACTTCAACAAAATGCAACCAATTGCACTCCCCGCCCCTAAAGGAAGTTTTCAACTCAGCTGTATTTATTAAATGAAAGGAGGAGCCCAAATGACTCAGCTCCAAGCAAATATAAAGGAAAAGATTAATCCCTGATTTCAACCAAAAAAAAGGGGGAGGGGAACTGTTTAAGGTGAAGGTGTGTCCTTATCAATTCAAATTTTTTAATATTCAAAGACAGGTCAAGCAGCACATTAGCACACTAAGACTTCACCAGATTTCTGAAGTCTTAAACATTTTTTACAAACACAGCTAATTTTAAAATCAAAGTTTACACAAATAACTGAAGTTAAAGAGTTAGTCCTGTATCTTCGTTCTTGTTCAGTGGTGCTGAGCAGAGTCAGAATAATAAAATACCTAAACATTGGGATTTTCAATCTACACAGGCACCAGCAAGATGTAAGTGTGGAAGTGAACACTCTCCAAAAATTTTTGAGGGGGGAAATAACAAACCAAACCACACGAAATAAACCCCAAACAAACCATTTAGTAAACAGAACAACCTCATTTTGGTTTTCTTTTTTTTTTCCTCTACGAGACTGAGGAATTTCACAAGGGGGCTAAGAGACTCTGAGTGACCGCTGTATATCTTCCACTTGTATCTGCAAGCTACTCCCCCATCTCAGCCACGCTACACTAGCATTTCAGTGCAGAATACATCGCCAGCTGGGGTGGGATTTGAGACTAGCCTGAGTGCTTCTCCACATACAGCCCAAACTCCAAATACAGGTGTCACCAGAGGGCACTCTTTCAATTCAAGAGCCCTAGCTTCAGCAAACTTCCGAGCAAGACTACAGACAACCCACATGCAGGGATGTGCAGAGGCTATACAAGACAAGAATAGTTTTGCTTCTGCAAGAGATTTCTCATTAAAAACAAATTAAAAAAATCCACATCACACATAAGTGAAATTTATTTATTTTTTATCCCATAAATCTGAAATATTTTTCAGAGTAACCAGAGGCACTGCTTGTAAAGACCACAAGCAATTATCAACTTCTGTGCTACGTTATACTGTGCTATTTGATGGTACCAATTCATTCAAGCACTCAGCAGATCATACCAACTCACAGAAGCAGAGCCCAAGCCAGTATGGCTCGTGGAGGTGCCTATGGAAGTCTTTTAGTTAAATTATCATAGGCACTAAGCCTTACAATGCTACATGAAAAAAAAAACAACCACATCTATGCTGTCAAGAGAAAGCTTTAGGAAACAGTATCTTTTCCTACTCCTCGCTCTTCTGTATTTGATGTTAAGAGGATCAAAAATCAAACCATTTGCATGAAGATAATACAAAATTATCCGCATTATCAGTAGTTTTCAACCTTTGGTCCATGCATTATTTTCAACAGCCTGCTGAGACCCAATAAAGATAAAAAACCCAACACTGGCGAATTGAAGTTCATTAAAGAAAAACGAGCATAGCCACTAAAATACACAACAGGTCTATACACCAAAAAAGGTCACGAGCCACTGTTTGATATGAATACAAAGTTAAGCTCATTTCACTTACAAACAAAACACCACCACAAAAATCAAGTCAGCCACATAGGCAGGCGGTCATAAGGAAATTAAAAAAAAAAGAAGCAATCATTGTGCATCCTATGACATTTTCCAGTCTTAAGAGAAACTCAAAAACTGTTGGCCTACAAAACATTGACTGCCTGCTTATCCACCTATCCCGTTTGAAAAGGAACAGCCTCCCCCTCTTAGAGCTGTTGATAGCAAAGCCCCTTAGTTTAGCACTGACACAGAAAGGGGTAGGCAGGAGCAAGACCCGTGCAAAGGCACTTTTTGTCAACACAGGGATCTCTCATATAGATAAGAATACCCACGGAATTTCCCCAGCCCACGTAACCATTATTAAACACGCAGGGACAAGTTTCTTCAAACTATTACCTATCGCCACCACTCATCTCAGTTTAAAATATATCTGTATAATTG
>NW_009712961.1:0-9561 GCF_000703405.1 Apaloderma vittatum | reverse complement strand
CTGCAGTGCCTTCCTACCCTCCGGCAGATCGGCACTACCCCATAGCTTGGTGTCATCTGCGAACTTACTAAGGGTAGACTCAATCCCCTCATCCAGGTCATCAATAAAGGTATTGAACAGGACTGGGCCCAGTACTGATCCCTGGGGGACACCACTGGTGACCAGACACCAACTGGATGCAGCACCAGTCACCACCACGCTCTGGGCCTGGCATCCAAATGGTTTTTAACCCAGCGAAGGGTGCACCCATCCAAGCTGTGAGCTGCCAGCTTTTCCAGGAGGATGCTACTCTTGTTTTAGAAAGATGTGAGACTGAAAAATACTGCAGGAAATAACACACTGGTAGAATTACCTTTGGATTCAGTTTTATGATTATTGAAATCCCATTATTTGTGTTGCCATGAGAGATTCATAGTAGGAGGTAGACTCTGCTGCCTTTCTTTCCACAGACTGCTCTATTAGCCGCGTATAGTACAGAAGGTAGCCTAAGCTGTTCTAACGTGATCAGAAACTTGGCGATGTACTTTCAGAGTCTGGACTCTTTTCCAATTATGTGTACATTCCTATTAGTACAGGCTGTGTGCAAGTGACTGCATACAGATGCATGTTTTTCTCAGGTAATTAATGCAACTGTGCATTAATACACGTGAGTGAAGTTCAAGATTTTTAAATAAGTGCACTTATTAAACCAATTTAAGCATATGCAGGCAAAAAAACCCCCCGAAAAGATGGAAAAGAAACTGTCTTTAAATGCAGATTGCAAAAAGTAGCTTTAATACTTCCTTGCCTTGCTTTATGCCCACGGGAAATCAGACCATATAGTTCCAAACATGTATTTTAAACATCCATGTATTTACTGACTTAGATTATTCTCATTGCCACCCTCACCCCAGTTGTATGTGCATCTTCCTGTCTGGTCAATGACCATTACAGTCCTTGAGAATGGGTTTGTTGTTCAGCCAGCCTGAAGGAATGAAGACCCAGATCCCTGAAGAAGTTAGATTCTCTAATGTGTTTTGAAATGTCTCTAATGTGTTTGTGTAAAGCCTTCTGCAAGTCAGAAGGTGCAGGGACAGGCATTTGAGGTACCCCATTGGCAAAAGCAAGATATTCTTTTGAAGAAATCAAGTGTCCAAATGGCTGGGTAACATCAAGAAATTTTTGAGTTGCATGTCTAAAATTATGTCATAGCTTCCTCTCTACTTGGCCCATTGAAACAATGAAGTGTCAAAAAATAAACCCATTTTGGATCAATAATCTCCATTTGGAGAAAGGACTGTAGTGGCATCTATATTGTTTTAGTGTTAAAATAGAAATATAGTTGAATTATATTTGGAAACCTAAATAAAGAAGAATAAGAAGAAATTAAAAATTAGGCATAGCAATAAGACATCATGTTAGTAACCCTGTTTTATACTTAGACCGTTTCTAGATTGCCGTTACTGACATAATGCTCTTGATTTTTTAATCTTTCACACTAACATTGTTTTACAGATGTCATTGGTCTATCCATATGCCTGGATTACTGAAGCCAGCACTTAACTAAGATATACCTACTTAATTATACCTGTGAAGTATTTGAATTTTGAAAAGTTCCTTTCTTCCTGAGTATTTTCTTAACAGTGCTTATCAATTAGACTATACTCTTCCCATCACATACAAAAAATGGCTTTAAAATAATGAGAGGATTAATCTATCAGATGTGATGAGTTAATTTCATTAAGAAGTCAGGATTCTAGCTGTACTTGTCAAATTGCATCCAGTTCAACATATTTTTTTTTGTCAACACCAGGCTTAACAGGTCTTCTTTTTCTTTCTCCCACCTAGAGTCTTTTACGGAAGTGGATGCAGATTTCCATGCTAGAATACCAGTGGTGGTGTGCAAAGAAAAGCAAAGGTCTTGGTTGTCACTTTGTGTGTTCTAATAGTATATAGCAATGTAAATTATATGTACCAACATCTGAAAAATGACGTTTCTGTACTAAATTATTACAGTTCCATGGATCTTGAAACACAAACTAACACTCATGGGCAAGTCATTCCTAGCCTAGAATCAGAGGGTAAGGGTTGTTCTGTCCTCAGCTGTGTATTTCCCAATCCCTTCAACCGTTATGGCTTCCAGCATGTACCCTTACTTACCCTTCCATTTGGGATAGCTGCTTAAGCAGAAACTTTTCCTTATAGATAATGTAAATACAATATTAAATTATAGATTTCTATAAGGGCAAGATCACCTTGCTTAGCTTCACTAGTATTTTGAGAACAAGTGAAAGGCGGTTTATTTTGCCCATTTAATGGATATCACTTAAGATTCATGAAACATTCTATAATGAGCTACGGATGCTGAGATATTACCAATTATTTACTGCTTCCTTGATATTTCACTGAAAATATTTATTGTGCTGCGCAAACAGCATAGAAACTGTTTTCTTCTGAGCGTGGTACGGGAAGGTGGTTTTGGTTCATAAAGGAAATTTGTATTTTTTTCTAGTTCAGTGAATTAGTGTCCTTAGAATCAAATACTTAAATTTTAATTGTATTTGAAAACACTTTTACAGGAAATTGTAATGCATATATTTTCAACCTAACCATAAATCAGATTGTCATTCTGTACTTCTTTTAATGTAGATATAGTGTCTTTGAGAGGCTACTGATCTTCCCTTACAGCCTTCTGTTACACTCTTCTGTGAGATGTTACCTGACCTATGTCTATTCTTACAAAACTTCCAAGATCTTTTACTTTCTTTCTTTTTTTTTTTTTGGGTTTTAGTGGCCTTATTTGTAAAGTGAGTGCGGGGAATGAGAATGCTTGTCTGACAACAAATCTTTTGGCTACACTTGGAAAACTGGAACCTACTGTAGTACCTTTAGTGATTGCCTTCAGGTACTGGGCAAAGGTAAGGTTCATTTGTATTCCTGCATCTGTGTATAAGTATTGAATGAACATTAACATTATGCTGGTAAGATTGAAGGCATAGTTTAGAAAACAGTTGTTGGAAAAAGGATATTTACATGTTTTTTTAATAAATAGTAACTTTTATTATACAACTATCGTTTCTGTGTTGTAATTTTCCACTACATGTCAAAAGTGAAGTTTCATGCTTCAGCCAGTGGCATGCAGGCTGTAAATATTCTGCTTTATTACCAAACAAGTCAGAGGAATGTATATGAAAAGGAATTACCAGATTCCCATAAGCTTAATCCTTCATGAAAAAATGAAAGGAAAAAGCTTCTTGTTTCCATATGTAGATAAAAACTTTCTTGTGAAGTAAAATAAGTTGTTCCACAACTTTGTGTGCCTCCAATTAAAAAATGATTTAAGAAAAAGATTGTAGAACTTTTGACTTTTACTATATCTACATGAAGTTAGTCATCATTTTTGGAGATGTGCTGTATGCTGTCTGTTTTGCCAGTCTGCATCCTGTGGCTCTTGTGCTGAAAATATTATGGTAATAATGACTCCAGTAAATATGCAGGCCTTGACAACAAAGTCCATCTCATAAGAGCTTAAAGATGTCTGAGTTTCTGTCACTATTTAGTGCGACAGACTTCTAAGTAGTCATTGATGAAATACTTTTCGTATCACTTGAAACAATAATGACTGCACAACTTATTTTTACAGTTGTGCTGTATTGATCGTCCTGAAGAGGGAGGCTTATCACCTTATGTGTTCGCTTTAATGGTTATTTTCTTTCTACAACAGAGGAAAGAGCCTTTCCTACCTGTCTACTTGGGATCATGGGTATGTCTATTAGTACACTGAATAGTATGAGTGGGAGGACCAGTCACTTCTGATGGTGTGTAACCTGTCAGCTTCTTGTAATTCTGAGCAGGCCACGAGCCATCTCTGCAGAAATTCAGAAAGAATATGAATTCAGCCAGACTACACCTAACCTTTGTATGCTTGACTGTAAGGAAGCAATTCACAGTCCTAGACATAGAATTAAGTGCTCTCTTGCCCCTTTTGTGAGTAAGAAGAGCTGGGCATTGAATAATGCACTTCAGAACAATCAGCATCCTCATTTCTTCATCCTTTCTTCCAGACACTTGACATCTCTTGAGTTCACATAGCTACATCCCAAAACAGCGTCTTGGGTTTTGACATCAAATTTTTCAAAATGTAGACCACAGTTGCAGAGAACGCTAGTGTGATATCTTCCCATGGGATAAAACTAGGGGTTTAGAGCATTTATTTCTTGTGTTTAGAAGCTGAAATGCATCTTAATATCACAAGTTGTATTGTGGACGCAAATCCAGAATCCAGTTTTGCAGGATACCATTCAGGTGTTATGTTCATGTCACTCATTTTTTATTTGCACTTGCCTGTTATATTTAGTGTGCATGTTTCAGTTCCCATAAGCAACTACACAGGCCTTGCAGTTAAAAAATTCCTTCAATACTTGAGTGACTGTTCTCTGCAGTGAATGGGAGGCTGTCCTATAGTATATATCTGTGTGATTAAAAAAACATTTTTATGCTTGTGCAATATGCAAAGACAAGGTTCTATGACACATGTATACCCTTCCAAAAGCCCTGAACTCTTGAGAGCTTTTTGTAAAGAAGTGTAGAGAGAAGGGCAGGTTGTGGCATATTATAGGCCTGGAACAGGTCTATTTTAAAACTTGTTCTGTTTTAACTTGGCTTACTACCATGGAGAGGGCAAGATTTAAAGTTCGCATGATGTTTAGCAGTATGTTTCTTTTTCTGTTTCCTTTAGATTGGAGGATTCTCATTGAACAAATTAACTAATTTTCATCTGAAAGAAATTGAGAATGATGCTGTGGTTTGGGAGCATAACCCCACTGATGAATCTGACTTGCCACAAGAAACTTCACCTAGAAGGGGCAAGGTCTGAACTATTTAATTTGCTTCTGGTAGTCTAGCAGTCATTGACCTTCTCGAAAAAAAGAACCATCTTCTATTTTTGTTTTGTGTTTATGTTGCAAAACCACAATATATTACATGACTATTTGATAACAAGGCTTACTACACTTACCTCTTGGTGCTAAGAAAGTAACAGGAAATGAGGTGTTACTTTAAACTCTTTAGCTTATAGGGTTGAAGTAATGTTATCTCAGAATTAGAATAAGCATATGAAAAATATTTCCTCTTAGCTTTTAACTGTTCTTGCAAATTACTTATTTTATACCAACTTTGCAAGAAACAGTATTACTGTATGTAATTGTAACTGCATGTAATGTTATGACATTTAACAATATAATTTAGGCTTTGCTAAAAATTAGGCTACTATGTAATCCGTTCTGTCCAATTAGAATACTTTCGATATTTTCTCAGGAATTAATTATATCATAAACAGTTGAATAAAAAATTCTTATTAATTGCTGATGCTATTCTTTATCATTGTTGTAACATTTCATTTTGAAGTTTTATAATCTGAGTTTATATTACATTTTCCCATTTTTTTAATGAAGTTTTTATTGCAATTGCAAGACTATAAAAGCAACTATAAATGTTGTAATATTACATTATAGATCAAAATCAAGGAAGTGTAACAGCTAAACATCTGTACATTAAACACTGTTTAAGCTTTTCTTCTGTAATTCACAGGTTCCCTTAGTTTTTGATTCAGGACAGCAGTCTTCAGCATCTGCTGGCCAGCTCTGGGTAGAACTGCTTCGTTTCTACGCCTTGGAGTTCAATATGGCTGATTTGGTTATTAGCATACGACTCAAAGAAACACTGTCTCGTGAATCAAAGGACTGGCCTAAAAAGCGCATTGCCGTGGAAGGTATATATACTAGAAAACTTCAAAGAATTGTTACTCTAATTTTCTAGGATGCTGTTGTGGCTATTCACACTGTGTGTAATAACTTAGAATTTTTCAGTGTTGGACTGTGACTCCCAATAATATAGTAGAATATGTTTTGAAAAAAATCAATTTAGGTAATATTTCTCTTGGGTTATTGTTTCAACTTTATTCAAAGTCATTAAAGGGATGTTAAAATTGTCTTTAGCACAATTCATAGATCCTATGTCCCTACATAATGTTTTAGAGTAACTAACAGTAGTACATTCAGATTTTGTAAGCATGTAAGTGTATTACTATTTTTAAAAAAAGTTAACTCCTGCACTGCCGGCTCACTTTTTCTTTCTGCTAGACCCATATTCAGTCAAAAGGAATGTGGCAAGAACTCTGAACAGCCAGCTAGTGTATGAATATATTCTTCACTGCCTGAGAGCAACTTACAAGTATTTTGCCTTGCCTCACAAAAAAAGTGCAAAGCTGAGCAAAAAATCCTTTCCAGATGCCAGTGAGGAGAAATCCCAAATGCTAGGCCATAGAAAAGATGCTACAAAGCATGAAAATTCTGAGTTGCACAACCTGGATGGTAAACCAAACATAGCAGTAGTGGAAGATTGCATGACAGAGACTACAGGTATACTCCCAGCACATGGAATTGATCCTTCGAAACAATATGATGCCTCAGAAAGCTTCACAGAAGAAGAAATGGCTGATATAAGTCATTTGAGAATTGTCCATGAAGATTCAGACTGTATAATTGAGGAGGTTATTTCTGGAGATAATGAGGATTTTAAACCAAGTTGTGAAGAGACAGAGAATGGAAATGAAGGGGAAGAAGAGGAGGAAGAGGAAGAACATGAACAACAAAAAAGAAGATGGAATAATACCTTGACTACTGAGGAGGGAATAGATGAAGACAGTGATAGTGGAGGTCTCCCTGTTACAGTGAATGAACATGATATGGAGACATGTAGCACTTCAGACTTAGAAGGTTTTCAAAATGCTGCACTTACAGAGAGTGATGAGTTTGGCTTAGAGTGCAGTGGTGTAATGAATAACAAGATTGACGTTGATGAGGAGAGCACTGAAGGTACTGATGAACTGGATGAATCCCCCCTAAAAATCATACATTCAGCACAGAATCAAATAGCCAAAATTATTAACTCGGATGATGAGGAGGAAGAGGAGGAAGAACCAAGTATTCTAAACCAGAGAGAGTGTGGTGTTATCACAGGAGCTGGAGATGAACTCGATAACACATGCACTGGATCTGGAGAGGATGATGCACTGTCAGAGGAAGAGGAAGATTTTTCTATCATTGATAAATATGAGAACAGACATTTAGAAGAACATGTGGATGGACCTCTGAGGATCAATTTGAGTCAAGAGGATCTTACTGAAAAGGGAAACCTTTTTGAAGAGAACAGAACAATTGAACAGTGTTTAGAATCTGAACTCTTTTATGAATTCAGCAAACCAGCTTTTACTAAGGGCAAGGTAAGTAAGCTATGTCAGAACATAAACATGCTGCTTATGTTCTGTTGTCAGTTATGTGACAGTTTTGCTCCTATTCATTAATATGATTGTAGTTTTTCAAACGAATCTTGTTTTCTGTTCCTGCAGTCTCCCACAATAGTATGTAGCTTGTGCAAACGGGAAGGTCATTTAAAGAGGGATTGCCCAGAAGACTTCAAGAAAATTGAGCTCGACCCACTGCCAGCATTGACACACAGATTTTCAGTTATTCTAGATCAAATTTGTGTCCAGTGTTACCGTAAGTTTCTTTCTTTTTAATATTTTTGTGCGGTAGAAGAAGAATTGCAAAACATGAAATAACCACAGGCTAACAGTGTTTTAAAGGGAACTGGTTTATTTACTACACTGCATCTAATTCTCTTAGACAGAATTCTAAGATTTGTAAGGGCTTTAATAGGATTGCTAAGTAGTTTCTATTGAGTGAAATACCAAATGTTTAGATTTATCTTCTGCGTGCTGGCTGCCTGATTACTCCTTTAGGCATTGTAGTATAATCTGTAGAAGTTTAATTTTGGGTGGGTTTTTTAACTGATGCTTTTACATTTCTGTCTACTTTGAATTTCATAACTGTTCTTTAACTTGTAGTTTTTAATGAATAAAGACTTCAGTGTTCTAGAAAAAAAGAGTCAAAAAACTGTTTTGTAACATTTCTCCACTTTTGTTCTTTTCAGAGTGACCCAACTTTCTTCCTTTCTCTCTCGCCATTTCTGACGAGACAAACTGCATTATTTGTCTAATTAATGTTTTTCTTTGAACAGGTATTTCTCTTCTACTTCATCCTTGCTTTCTTTCCTTCAAATGTGAATCTTCTCTTGCTTTTTTTCTCTCCTCATCTTGCCCTGCTGTAAACCCCTCACTTTTTTCATCTACATCTTTGCTGTTGACTCCTTCTAAAGAACAGTTTGCCTACATTGTTGTCTTTTGTTGTTTTGTGTTTTTTTTAAGATGATTTTGCTCCAAATATTGTAGAGGATCAGGCACGTGAATATATAAGACAAAACTTGGAAAACTTCATTAGACATGATTTCCCAGGTAATTAGGCAGTTTTAGCGTTATATTTATGCTTTGAGGTGCTTATACCTGAGTGTTCTCCAAGAAAATATATCATGTTGGCATAATAAATGCTTCAGTTTTGAGCATTTAATCTATATTGTTGATCAGCATTGCTATACTGCATTACATCATTTCTGGTTTAACTTTTAATTTTACGGCTTTGGTTTAAGTCTTTTTTGACTTAGTCATATATACAGCACTTGAGTAGGACGGAACAATGACAAATCAGGAAGACAACAATCAAAGCAGTAACGGAACAATTTTATAATTGTTGCTTTAGTTTTATTCATTAGCCAGACTTCTTGCTGTTGTATCTGCTCTTAGAAACAAGAGACTTTTTGTAGTTCTTGAAACTTACTGGTCTGAGAATATTTTAAAATACAGGCAGAACATCTGACCTCTCTACAGAACCTAGCTATTTGAATTTTTTGTTTTTCTTTTTGGAGCTCTTAACTGTAGCACCTGGACTTTGGTTCATAGTCCTTTAAAATTAAAAAGATTTTATTGGCTGGAGCCAGGTATGTGGACGGATATGTCCCTTAAAAATATTTGCTGAGAGCAGTACTACATTTTTTATCAGACTTCAGCTTGGACCTGCATACTGATTATTTGATTATTGGAAAATTGTATTAATTATTGGAAGATCTAACTTGTTTCTGGATCTTTCAGATCCAGTAAAAGTAGAGATTCTTTCCTCAAGCAAAGCTGATAAGCAAATAAGTTTTGATATAGTGTAGAAGAATAGTAATGCTTTAATACCTGTATAAAAAGACATGCAATGGTTTGAAGCTATAACAATTTGAGATTCTGTGTTGATACGTAGTTAAAACCCATCATATCTCTTACAGGAACCAAGCTGAATTTGTTTGGCTCCTCAAAAAATGGCCTTGGCTTCAAACAAAGTGACCTTGATATCTGTATGACATTTGATGGGCTGGAAACTGCTGAGGTAATTTGAAATGCAAAATTATGGTCATATTGTATATATAGTGTAACAAATTAATTAATAAAGGCTTTTCAGGTTAGAAGAAAACACAAATAGGTGCCACAAAAGTAGATTATTTTAGGGTATTTTGCTGTTGGTCTAGGCATGAGTTTTAAGAACTACTCTCCGTAGTCAGTTTTCTTCTGAATTCTGCACTACCATTATTACTTCTAGCATTAAGTCTGCAGATTAATAACATAGAATCATAGAATGGCCTAGGCTG
>NW_009712960.1:0-4019 GCF_000703405.1 Apaloderma vittatum | reverse complement strand
GTAGGGAACGGTACCTGCTGCTGGTGCCTGTTAAGTGCAGTTTCTCCGTCCCAAATTGTTCCCAGATTCTAGACGCAGCAGATGGGTTCCTGCGCGCTGTGCTTGCTGTGCAGCAGCACACCCCAAACATCACCAGCTGTTTTGTTATCTTGGTGTGTTACAGGACAAGTGTTGGATAACCGGAGTCGGGCTCCTTGGAGTTTGTCATCTATAACAGATTTCTTCTGGTCGATAGCAGATTTTGTGGTTCTGTTGTAAGTAAAAATTCATTCCTTTGCTGGGCTTTATTTTTAGATTTGCCACAAGTAGAAGCTACCCAGTGCTATCATTAACACAACAATAAAAATGTGAGATTTACTCTTCAGCATTCCTTGTCTACTGTCCCCAAACATACATGAACACTTTACTGTGACTACGTGGCTGTGGTTTTTAAGCACAATAGCATACATAATAAAATGAAAAGTGTGTGAAAAGTGATGCTAACTTACTGGCACTTAAAATTAGTTTTCCTACAATTCTTCCATTTTATTACAGAAAAAAAACACATATACTTTGTTAAACAGCTGTTTTCTAATTCTATTCTCCAAATAATATCTTCATTATTGGATCAGCCATTGCTGTGTGTCAGCTATTATTTGTCACCAGTAGAAACTGGTGACAACAGACTCTGGCTAAGTAAAAATAACAGCAGAGCAGTAATCACAAATCTATGGCCCCAGATCAGAGCCCATTAGAAAAAAAAAGTTGTTTCAGTGTATTCAGCAGTCCATTATTTCAGTTCCAGGTTTATATTTCATGCATCTATTGCATATTTATGAGAAAATTAGGTTTTATAGTTTGAGCCCCACTGTGATTTGGAATTACTTCAGATTTTATCTTCATACATAGGAGAAAAAACTGCCAAGGTTTATGAAACAACAATCATCTTGACAAGATACGCTGTTCATTCCTGAACACTGCTTATTGTTTTTCAGGCCATTTCTTATCTTGCAATCCAAAAATTCAGAAACTATATCTAGCAATCAGTTCATCTAAGTCCTGCTTTATTTTTCAGTTTCCAGAGCATTATTCAACCAGATTTGAGAAGAAGAGGCTACACATCTTCCTCCAGTTCAGGATACAATGATGGAAGAGGGTATATTTTCATATTCACAGTAGTTCTGATTTTTTTTCCTTTTTTAGGAAAATGACAATCTATTCAGACTACAGTTGTGATTTGCATTGAAGTAGGTCATGTAAGAAGACTGAAATGCTGTTTATCTGCAGTATTTTGTCTGAAGCTCATTGATAATGCACAGCTTTGCACAGCTGGAACAGTAGTATAGTCTTTAACTCACTGAAACTATTTTTCAGACCTGCCTAATAGACAATACACATCTTGAATTTCTTCTTTTGCTAGATTGACTTATACTCAGCATTTGATTTACATTAAATCGTTCATTTCATTTATTAGATACTTTTTGTAGGACTGAGTAAGAGCCTCAGCAGTAGCTTTCTCTTGTGTGATGTGAGTAAATGAGAACAGTTTGCATAAGAGACTTTTCGTTGATTTTTTTTTTTTTTACAACTTTTCCCATGAAACCCAAACTATTCCAGAGGTTCTAGCTTTCTAATTACTGTCATTAAGAGACAGTGTTACTGTATTTCTAGTTCAAGAATTTAATGCTGGTTGAATTTATGTTATTTTCATTGCATTTTTTTCAGGCCTCCAGCTCATCCTCGCCGTAGGATGGGTCGGATAAATCACGGGGGTCGGGGCCCCAGTCCACCACCAATGGCTGGAGGTGGATGAGGAAGGTAATTCCAAATCTGCCATATCCTGCTTTGAGTTTGTTTTTTTTTTAAATCACAGTAATAATTAATAACTGAGAGCTAAAGTAGAATGGAGTGTTTTGTCCTCCTTTTGCAAAAGTTACTAGAACAGGAAGAGAATCGAAGCGGTTAGATACTTTCAGTATAGCGATGGGGGAAGCGGGTATACAAAGTGTAGAAAAAATTTTTTAACACAGCTGATAAAAAAATATCTATAACTTTTTATTGTCTGCTGATTGAAAGTCCTTTCCAGATCAGTAGTGACTGCAACTGTTTGCATTTTACCAGTTATCACATGACAGTGTGAGGTTTATTGTTTAAAGTTGATACTTCTTAATAGAGAAGATGGAAAATTAATAAAGTTGTTAAAAGACTGTTAGGGAAAATAGGTTTTTCATTGTTACAATGATATAATATACAAATCTTGAATTCTAATATAGCACAAAAAATAGATTTGCTTAAAAAGGGGGGAAAAAAAAAAACAACATTAAAAAAGCCCTGGTCTGTCTGAACTTTTAGTTGTATTAATTAGTTTGGTTAGTGGGAGTTTCATTCAAACCAAATGTATCCATTATGTGGTTTAATTTACTTTGACTTAAGCAATAAATCTTTTTTTTTTTCCACTCATCACTCCCCATTGTTGCCACAATAAAAGTTACAAGAGAAGCACCGCATACCTGTAAATCCTGTAGGAAGAAGTTTGTATTGCAAAAAGCACATACACCAATGCTTCAGTTCCCTAGAAGACAAATAAGCTTTTTCCCCTCTTTTTTTTTTTCTTCATTTGGATAATTTTGGAGGGTTTTTTTCACTTTTTGACTAGACATGCTACCAGCAGAGGCAGTAGGAAGGGCTTTTGGGGAATAATGGCAACATGTAATCTCAGGAATAGAAGTTTGTAAACCTTTAGCATGTCTCATTTAGCTAAATTTAAATTACTTGTATAATTTTCTCTCACAAAGAAGGCCTTGTTGTCTTCTAAAGGTACTGTAATTTATCTTTTAGGTAAACACCTGCTGAAGAGGCAGACAAAAACATACACATTTGCAAGACAAAAAGGAAGAAGAGTTAAGCGGTGGACCAAATGAATGTGAATGTCATGAATGTGTATGTCTAACTGGGAACTGTTCTGTGATGCAAGCAGACTAATGACGTTGTACTGGGAACTCCTTCTTCAAGGATCCAGTGTAACTGAATTGCAGTTCTCTTAAATCCATGTTTACTGTCTAAAGTCTTTGTATAGTTTCTGAACACTTTACTGTAGCTACAAAGTAATAACTAAATTATATCTGGCTTGTCACAAGGCTGACTGTCTCATGAATCTTTGAAAAAAAAAAAAATCTCTGAAGTACCTTTTTTTTTTTTTTGTCCAAATGAGGAACATGTTTATAATTTGATACAGAAGGTCCTTCTGCTCAAATTTAAAGCAGTGCTTCCTAATAGATTTTGTATTTATTTTTGTCAGTACTAACATCCTGTAGGTTGCTGGTTTCACGGTATTAGCAGTACTCTAAAAATACCTTTAAAACACAACTTACAAATTACTTTGTTTTACAATTCTTGCCTTTTACATACTTGCTTCCTTAATGCCCATAATGCAGTTTAACACATGCCTGTTTTATAAGCACCTATTGAAATAGCTTCCTTCTCTGTTATAAACTTACTCAAACGTATAAGTCTATTTGCTATACAAATTTTGAGAAGATGTTTTTTCCCATTAAAATCAAGCTTTGTTTTTATCCCATGAAGAAAAAGGTAGTGAACGCAAATACTTAGTGCAAACATAGAAGAGTTATTTTGTTTCAAAGAGTTGCTACCTTTTAAGTAATTTACCCCAATTCATAATGGAGTTTCTTATGAATGTTTTTGGGTTTCATTTGGGATTTTTTTGTTCAGGTGGAGAAGGCTGCATGTGTCTGAGAAAAGATTAGCTACAAGATGCTGCAGCAAATTTAGTTAAACCTCTCTAATACTCTCTTTAACAGGAAATTACACCATCCTTGGTTAACCTAAGCTTGTACCGATGAGGTTTTGCTAGCTAGTGATGGGGAAATCACCTGCTCCCATGGCTCCCGCTGCTGCTGCTGCTGCACGTACCCAACACGAAGTTACCGGCTTTTAAACTTGCTTACACAGCAGCCTTCAGCCTAATAAACATTTTCCTTGGCCCCACTCGAACGCCGCGTCTCCACAGCTGATAACGGAGC
>NW_009712959.1:2591-6068 GCF_000703405.1 Apaloderma vittatum | reverse complement strand
AGATACAAGGACTCTCAGAAGCAACACCTCAGTTTTGGCCATATTGACTACCACCAATGTCCACTCTGGCCTCCCGTCGGAAGACATGAAGACACACCATCCATAACGCTGCTGCCTCCTTTGAGAACACACATAGAATTAGTCTCGAGGAGAAAAGACAATGCAGAAAGAACCGTGCCTCGCCAATACCGCCTAAGGAGACTTTCCACTGTGCCCTTTGCAACCGGACTTGCCTATCCTGCATCGGCCTTTTTAGCCATCAGTGCGCTTGTAGCAAGTGTGGGTAGAGCCCTTACCTTATCTTCATTTGCGAAGCCCAGCCATGATGATGATGAGAATGTAGTACATATTTCTTTCTTTCAAAATTAATCTGTATGCTAATTTATTCTTTTCCATGATGCCAAGAGGAATCCAGGCTGATGGCTGGCACTATACTGTATCAATAGTTGGCTTTAAAAAAAAATAAATCTCTGCTGCAAGACCAAGTTCTATTCTTCTGTTTATAGGTGCCCTAATCCTGTGTATATTCCCATGTGCCCTCCACTCCCTTCTTCCTACTCTTGTCTCCCCATATGCCCTTCACTTCAGTGCCTCTTATATCTCAGGGGCCATCTGATCATGTCCCTAAATCAAAGAGATTTCTTCCAAATGATTGCTTCCATTCACAGTTCTCATGTTTGGGGACAACTGTACATAAAGGAGTAAAAAAATAATTGAAAGGATATAATTTGTAGTCACTACCTCAGAACCAGTAAGCTAATAAGCTTTGCCATATTGGACCATGAACAAGCAGTTTAATACACTTTTTTCCAGGGTGTCAGCTAACCGAGTGAATCTGGAGCCAGGTGAAGTCAGCATCCGGAGTGTCCAAACTGAATGAGTACCCAGAGCCATTTAAGGCAGAAGATAATGATTTCCTCTTACCTTTATATCTAGCATTTTCACACTACAACCTAAGAGATGGAAAGACCCAAAATACTCTCCAAGCTTGCTGGAAAGTGATGGAATCTCTCAATCCTCTTATTTTAACAGTTTTTCATTTAGGAGGTATAATGAGTGCACACATGAAGGGGCATTAATATTTATGCAAAGATGTGAGTTGTTTATATGTGACACCTTACACATCTTAACTAAGATGACTTCCTTGTGAAGAACTCTTTCTGACAATGAGTACAGCCCACTGGGCATCCCAGTTCTTAAACGAAAAGCATGCTAGAAGACCACCACAACTTTAGGCAATATTTAACAACTCATTGTGCCTCCCAGATAACTCTGATGCCATATCTGTGCCATATCTGAAAGCCAGCCTTGCTTCAATTATTCCATCTCATAGGCCACTGCAGCATAGGGAACATGCTTTGCCAGCAGCTGTTATCAGCACACTTGGAATTCTTGACCGAGATCATTGAAAGCCCAATACGAGAACAAAAGGCTACAAATTATTTCCACAGTATGTTAAAGTTAAGTCAGTAGGCTGTAAAACAAAGAGAAATCTCTCTATTAGATAGAGCTGTCTCACAGTCACTTCTTCCTTTAGAAATCATGATCTACAGAGTTTCATAAATCGTTGAAAGTATTTTGACCATTAAATGTAATTGGTATTGAATTTAAAGGTATGAACTTAAATCATTTTGCCATTTTCTTTGACAATTAGTTTTTGGCATTGCATTTCTCTCTATCAATGTATGAAGCAAAAAATCACGAGTACTGAGGAAGCAAGATTAACATGTACAAAAGATTAGGCACTGTGAGAAGCGACATCTGGGGCAATGCAAAAGATGTTTCAAGGAGTGTAAACAGGCAGAAGTAAAAACAGAAAATAAAACCTGACTTTTAAGTAAAATCAGCAACAACTTGGATTTATATAGTGCTCCATATGTTCTAGATGAATAACACCCAAGGCGTTTTAGAGTGAAGTAAGGTAAAAAGCACGCTTGAGGCAAGAAAGTAAGAAATAATTAAATTTTTTGAAAATGTTTTCAGCTTTGAGTAGGTGCAATTCTTCCCTTTAGATGGCTGTTGGTAATAGTGCTGAGGTGCTGTTGTTTTACATAATTGGCTTTGGATGGGAGCCATGCTGCAGTGAAAGAGCAAAAACTGCTTGTAGTTGAAATGCTCATTCTATTTATTTTATTTTTTTAATGGAATGCTGCAGCAGAATTCTGATTGCTTAGAAAAATCTAGGTAGAAAGAATAAAAACAATTTTGCTGTTTGGAAATGCCATTGAGTTACAAAAGAAAATAGGCCTTGAGTGGGAGAGAAAAGGAAGAACCGCACAACATGCATAGTTTTTTCCCTGTTTTTGTGTTTTTTACACCACCTTCCATTTACAGAGGAGTAGACTAAGAAAATACTTCTTGATGGTTGTGTTTAGGTGTATTTCTCCAGCTCTGAGTGTAGTAAAAATGAAAATAACATTGTTGTAATATCTATAATAACAAAGGACTGTCAGCAACAAAATATAGCACAAAGCAAACAGCTGTCTAACAGTCTTGATCATGAATAATGAACAGAAGTGAGGCATGTTTTGTCCTTTTACAGAATGAAGAGTTGCACAAGAATAGTACAAAATGGAGTCTTTGTACCATTCACCAAGCATAGATCACATTAGCTGAGGTTCGCTGAACAGAGATGTACATATGCTACCTCTATTCCATTTCTTCAGAAGAAAAGCGCCACATATGCTTGAATCACACTTTTCCACCATGATTTTACATTTTGGTCAGGAGAACAGCTTAGCAAGTCAATAATTTTTTTGAACCATCACTGGTAAACTGCAGGTGGGTAATTTTTTTGGACATGGATATTTTTCTAGCTAACATCTCTCATTACTGTTGCTGCTATGAAACCTCCCTATGCTTTCTGAAATAAAAGCCATGGTCAGACATTTAGCCACTAATCCTGGAGGTCTGTATGGCTGGAACTTCAAACACAGCCATTGGAATAAGATTTCAATTTGTCAGACTGTTGTGGGATTCCCAGAACAGTGAAACAGGCAATTGTTTCACTTCTTGGCTACATGCCAGTGGTAATAGTTTTACAATTTATTAAAGCAGTCATCATCTACATTAACTTTTGGATTTATCAGCTGTATTGTCCTGAAGGCCGCTGTCAGAATCAGGGTCTTACTGGACTACAGTTTTTTATAGACAGCTGGAAGACACAGATCATGTTTCAAAGAGATAAAGGTTTATGCTTGAAAGAGGTTATCAAATGACTTCTCTCTCAGAAAACAGCGTTGATAGCCAGTACTCACTCTGTCCAGCTGGCTCAAGGGTGCTTCCTGATTTAGAGGGAGAAAACTTGCCAGCTTTTGTAATTAATACATTATTATTACTGGTATCTTGCTTTTTAATCCTTCACTATGCGGATAGAACAGTCCTCATCAAAAAAGAAACCAGAAGTGTGTGCACATGCTGCCAAAAGTCTGCTAGGAAAAGGGATTCTTGCTTAAATTTTTAAAGCTGCTTGAAGGA
>NW_009712959.1:0-2560 GCF_000703405.1 Apaloderma vittatum | reverse complement strand
TGACTTCAGTCCTGTAAATCCACCCTTTGCTGCATGAGGATAAAGGAGAGGCTACTCATCAACATTAACATTTATTTAGGTTTACAGTCAACTTACCTTCTCCCTTTAAACTGGGGGATCTTAGGCCCAGAGCTTCCTTTTTAGTAATGACCCAGTCTGCTCACTGTGCCTTTTCTATAAGACCTAGAGTGAGGGCAAAAAGCCTTTTCCACAACCCACTGTGTAACAGTGACCTGCAGATTGCCACAATGCCTGAAGCTGATAGGATGGACTGAACCGTGCACCACAAGCCAACTCTTAATGTCAAGGAAAAATTGCTCACCATCAGTAGCTATCCATGACATGGAATAGACAGCAAAAAGAAATTGAACTGAGTTTTAGTTTCTCATATACAATAATAAACAGAGGAAGCATCATAATAATAGTCTAGGTTAGGCCAGTAAGGCAGTGATTTTGCAGCATTTATGTTTATTTAATATTTGGAGTAGGTACAAGGTCAGGCAGAACTAAGTTTTTCTTATGAGCTGGCAGAATTGTAATTGTCTGTTTTACCTCTGCAAAGTGCTTCTGCTGTGTCTTAAATGCTAAATATTTCCATTAATGTTTCTGCAAATTACTGCTAAGTTGTTAGTTCTGGCCAGGATGTAAATGATGTTCCTATTCCCCCGGGCCATAAAGAGTTAAAAGAAAGGCAGTCTTGCCTCAGACGAACAAAGCACACAAGAAAATGGTAACTTAGGTTCATGTTACAATCTTAGTTTTGCTTCACTAATGAGGCTCTAGGAAACATACTGGAGATGCCATCAACTCTGGGCAGTTATCAGACTCCTAAGGCTGCTTATGATGCCTTGCTGAGAACAGAATGGGACTCTAACAACAAAGAACCAGAAGCAAGTACACCTATTAAAGAGTCAGCTGTGACACTATTAAAGAGGCAACAAAAATTACCACAAAGCAGTGAAATTGAAATTTCCGATAGGCTATAGTCTTCAAATCAAAGGCCACAACACCTTCATAGGAACATAAACCCCAAGATGCATGTTCCTTAAGCTAGCCAAAAGAGAAGCAGGAGCACAGTGTTGCACAAGGAGTCAATAACTGGCAAGGTAACTTCACTAATCCATGAAGAACTACTATATACACATTGTCATGTAGAATGGAAACTCTGATAGTGTCTTTTTGTCTTAAGGGCGCTCAGCATGGTCAGTATCCCTAGCACTCACTTTTCTGGTTAGTACAGAAGCTGCGGTTCTTAAAGTTTTGTCTTTGCTAGAGCATGTTGTTTCAGTGACTGCAGCCAGCTTTCTCTTTACCAGTTCCATGTGTGCTAAGTAAGGATAAAAAAGCAACTTCTTACTTTATATAAAGAATTTTTTTCTTTCTTCTACATGCACTGTGACTCTGACTGTCCACTTGTAGTTACAATGCATAACCCAAAACAACAGAAATATCCTCCCAGTCTTGGCTCCCTCCATTGGGTATTCCCATTGCAGTTACCTGAGCTGTAAGAGTAGCTGTGGAGGAACAGAGATGGCTTGTGCTCTTTGGCTTCTTCTGTTCTAGCTGGCAACACACTGGCAGTAATCTCTTCCTCCTATGGAGATAAAGAGAGATAATTAAGATAAACTACCTGCTAGTGTGGTCCCTGCTGGGAAGTATGCAGAAGGAAGACACGCTGGCCTATTTCAAAAACTCGTGAAGCACAGATGAGCTTTACCATGTAGAGATGGAGCAGAGGCTTTTGCTATATTTTACTTAGGACAATACAAAAAAATTAGTTTACTTTTTTTTTTTGCTTTTGGGCAGGGCTCAGTGATTTGACCTAGTGTTGTACTTAGAACTTGATATTTGTGTGCTGAAACCAGGGGTCAGAGAAATGCTACTTTAGTACCCGTGAAAGGAACAAAACCTACATTTTTTATATTAAAGGGTTGGGCTAGATGATCCTTGAGGTCCCTTTCAACCCAGTAATCTAATCTATGACATCTACTATGTTAAATGCATTAGAGAAAGTTAGGCAGTGTAGAACTTCATTCCACTTTCCAAACTTCTCCTTGGAAGAATTTATAATGCAGAGTTTAAAAATACTTCACAATTTGCATTCTTATATAAATAAGGGAAAAACCCTGAACAAAGTAAAACACAAGCATGTTCAGAGTGCCTACTGCCAGCAACATATTGACATTTACCAGTACTTAAAGATTATATGGCATAAAGTCTTTCACCCTTTCTCAAGTAATTTGACATCATACTGATAGGTAAAATTGAATGTGTTATGAACAGCTCTCCTATAGACTTACGGGGCTTATTGACAGATAGCGCTTGGAGAGAAGGCCTAATTTTATGCATGGATGTGTCAAGACGCAATTATGCAACTGCTTGCTTCCCTTCTGCAAGTACATTGTGAACCCCTACAATGATTCCTGGGAATTCATACCTTCTTCTGGTTTTGCATAAACACAACTGCTGTAGCTATCAAGAGGAAATAAATTATTAAGGTGAATGAAACATATAACCAAGAATAAAAATCTGAATAATTTTATATATATATATGTGTATA
>NW_009712958.1:0-12849 GCF_000703405.1 Apaloderma vittatum | reverse complement strand
TCTTTGCTTGTTGCATTCTTCTTTATCTGTCCCAAACGTGACTCCTGGGGAGGGGAAAACCTCTCTCCCTGCTCTGCAGATTTCTGATTGGTTAAATGTGCTGCTCCCAGCATAGATTTGTAATTCTTATTTTAGCTCTAACTACTGCAGAATAATGTTTTCTTTTTGTTAATGATCCCCCGTAATTCGTGCAAACCGATGGCAGCTCTGCTCTTCCTTCACCGATAAGAGCCTGTGCTTTTACCTCCCGCCAAGGCTTAGCTGAGCCAAGCTTTACATAAAAAAAAATGCCTTTTGAGGAAATAACAACCTGCAGCCATGTGGTCTTTGCGCTTAAATCAAAGCTGGGCACTTGGGGGATGGCCGTGACCCCGGGTTAACCCTGCGTGGGGTGTAGGAGCACGTACGATTTCCTGACAGAAGGAAGAATGGGAACGGAGCGGCAGATAAACAGCTTTTCTAACCTTTCCCCTCCCAGCCCGAGACAGCACTTTATTTCTGAGGAAGTGAAAGTATCTCTAATAGCTCATTGCTTTGACCTCTGACATTCACATGCCGGAACTCTTAAATCAGGAGCTTTTTGAAATGCTCCGGACTTCTGATAGGGATTTTTGCACGTTTATCATCCTTAATAACCACACAACCTTATTGGGCTGTTACGATGTAGTTATATTAAAATTTCATTTTAGAGGTAGGTGTTTGTGTGGGTATATATCAAGTACTAGATAAAAAAGCTGGTTTTATAATTGAAGCTGACTGCAGATGTAAATTTATTGCTTACTACCTCTGTTTTGTCATATTACTCATGTTAATGGGCTACGTAGTTCTCGTTATGTAATTTAATGATTTCTTCTCAAAATTCATGTCTGTTTTGCCATCCATAATACATGTATAAGGCTAAACTCTAGAAATTACTTCTATGCCTGCAATAAAGCTGGCACATTACCTACATTTTTCACAGTAAACATTATAAGAAGAGCTTGTATTTGCTGATTAAGTCCAGGTTTGAGCTTCTGGATTAAAAAGTAAGTTGCCAGCATGATTACCTTTGATTGGTTGGCTTTTGATATCTCGCAAGTTTATAGTTCCAGCTTCCTATTTTCAAAGTTGATCTGAACTCTATTAAATCAGGGTCTGGTTTCGACAGATTTATACGGTCACTGCTTCAAACCACTGTATACTTCATAGGGTCCAGCTGCTACAGCAGATCAATGCACCAACAAGTCAGATTCTTGAAAAGCAGACTTTATAAAGTCTGCATCACATTTTATGATTGATTATTTGTGTGTGTTTTGAACAATATGCACGCTGCTTTACATTAAGTTAGATTCTACTGAAAGTATTTTCCACCATGTAGAAGGAAATGGGAAACTCCAGAGGATGATTCATGTCTTCCTAAAATTATTTTCTGAGTTAGGTGAGATGAATGTCTTGAGGAGTTTATTTCGTCAGCTGACTAATAAATGGATCTTTTGGCAGCTTGCTGAAGTTTGAATATCTATGAGATAGGCATAAAAGTCATGAGATAAATTTCGTCCAAATGCTACCATGAGTTTATTTTCTTTGCGTATATTGTAATTATGCTATTGTATTATAATAATGTAAATGTTTTATTTGCATATCAAGCAATATAAAACCAAAAGAATTCCCACCTTAGAATGGCACAGTTCTGGACATTTTTTGTTCGTACTTAATTTATTTGAAGAACACAATGAATTCAAGTTTTAATTTGAAATCAGATTCATTGTTGACATAGTATTTGTTTAGTAACAGGTCTACATGTATTTATAGATGCCTTTGTATTACCCCTAAAACTGTTTTTATTTGTGTGTCCTATGACTAGAGATTCTGATCAGGGCTATATTTTTTATGGTTAAGCACAAGTAGTAGATGTCTGTTAAAAAGTAAATTGTGCCTACACAAAAGGTTCAACAAGCAATGCAAAAGTATGTTAATCAGAAGGGCACAAGCCCTTTAAATTGCATAACTTGTGAAGTGGAATAAGGCCTCTCTTACTTCTTTCATCGTTTGTATGTGCAGTAAGAAGATTTTGAAGCATCATCTTTTATAATAATCTATTAATATCTATTCAGACCCTTTGAAAGAGAAGCCAAAGATCTTGCTTTAGGACAAAACAGAAATCAATTTTATTCAGCATTTTGTCATGGAAAAAGAGGCCGTAACTGAGAGAAATAGAATAGGAGTTTTTCTTGGTTATTAAAACTGAGATGTTTGACATCAAAATAGCTGAAGTCTTACACATACACGGGTGTAAAAACCTTTGGTAACTGTTTCATCTGTTACTTAAGAATGAGAAAATGTCTGTGTGCACCTTGAGCATCTCTGTCCAGAACCTCTGTCATGCTAGGATGCATCATAACAAAATGTGGTATTATTTGACTGATATTAAAAACTGAAGATCTCTATCTTCTGTTGATCAACCATAGCTCCATGTTCATGCTTCAGATGTCATGTTCAAAGGCTAATAGACAGTAAGATCGACAGTAAGATCACCATGTGCTAATTAAACCAGAAAGACTGTTAAGGAGTTAATTTCCTTGTCCTGGGCATTTATTATCAAAGCGAACTACCAGCCGTTTAGTCTCTAGGCGTGCTGAGTATGGTAGCACAGAATTTGATTATTCAGTTTAGCACTGGATCTGAAATTCAGTCCTTTAGGTTTTGCTTCTGAGATATCAGATGGCTTCTGGGAAGAGATTAGATTTGGGTTTGCAAAGTGAACAGTATTTTAGTAGTAGAACAGGATTGAACAAAGCTATATGAAAAATTATGCATACGCACCCCAAAAACTCAGAGGTGCCTCTAAACAGTAGAATCCAGAAGTCTCTGCATAGGGGAATTAACCTCGTCTGTGCAAGACTGGCTGCTCACAGAATCATAGAGTCATGGAATGTTATGGTTTGGAAAGGACCTCCAGAGATCATACAGTCCAAGCCCCCTGCCAGAGCAGGATCCCCTAGGGCAGCCACACAGGAAGGTGTCCAGGGGCGTTTGAAAGTCTCCAGAGCAGGAGACTCCACACCCTCTCTGGGCAGCCTGTGCCAGGGCTCCAGCACCCTCACAGTGAAAAAGTTTCTACTCATGTTGAGGTGGAACTTCCTATGTTTTAGCTTAAACCCATTATTTCTTGTTCTGTTGCTGGGCACCACTGAGAAGAGGTTGTCCCCTTCCTCTTGACAACCCCCACAGCACATCACAACAGCCTTGGAATACATATTTGAAAAGTTTTACGCACTGAAATTCTTTGTGAGGAGTGATAGGTCATTGTGAACTGTCACGAATGCTAGTGTTCATGTAATAGAGTTGTGGTTTACTCCCTGTCAGCTAATGCGTGTCTGCTAGACGATGGACTCTGATCTCTTCAATTGATGTCAAGTGGTTTAAGTCAAACCCACTCTGCTGGCTTTTTACAAGCGCGACAGTGTCATCTTTAAGGAACTTCAGATGCCCCAAATCATGTTGTACATGGTATCTGTTGGGATTTTTTTCAATCACTTACTTTTATCTTCTTGTGGAGGAATTTCATTTCATACAACTTGTGCTGCTGCCTAACACTTATTACCATTCCATTCTTCCTTTCTTTGTAGGAGCATGGTTTGAGTCTTGTGTTAGATACATGCATATATGAATGCTTTCCATATACGCATAGATAATTTTTTTTCTGGTTTATTGCTGTAGAAAATAATCTCTTACACAGATAATATAGTTAAGTCAGAATCAGTCCTTGTATCTCAACTGAAGCACAGAGTGCAGGTCAGCAGGTGAATAATCTGTAGTGGAATATGTGGATTATTTTAAATTTTGGCAGTAATTCGCAGGTAGAACATTTTGAGTGAGATGCAGAGATGCAGCAATATGTCAAGTCCTGAGTAAGTCCATAGTAAATCCATGCTGCGGAGTAAATTGATTTTTATAGTAAAGATTTAAATAAAGTTTGTACAGTCACTTGCCACAGCTAGGAAGAGGAATGGTGACAATGCAGAGACAAGCGTAAGCGTAAGTTTACTGATACAAAATGCCACGTGTTTCATGATGATGAGCATGAATTTTAAGTTTGCAAAGCACTGTACATTTTTTTGATGAATGTGGTGTTCTTGCTTTGCTTCCCAGCTTTATTCCTGCAGCTGTTAACCGTTTCATTGCAGTTTAAAAAGAAAGGAACAGCAGGAGGAACAACTCACCTTCACTTTCCCGTTCAGAGAAAAAGACATCGGCAATGGGAGAGAGGAGCAGGAAAAATGGGGCAAGGATAGAGCTTTCTTGGGTCTTTACAGCCTACTCCTACATCTTTTGTTTAAAAAAAAACGAATCACACTCATTACACATTCAAAAACTGGATTGGTCATTTTATTGTATGTGACATTATACTGTTGCAGGTTTTACTGCATTTTTGAAGTGTTAGACTTGTAACCTTTCCATGTGTAATGGTAGAATTTCTGACATTCCTTTTAAAAAAAGAAAGAATTGAAAGTAGCTGATTCATTAACAGAAATTGCTCACTGATAAAAACAAGCCGCTTGAAGCACTTTTCACTCTTGATCCCAAAGTTATACACAACTGTCACTTACGCCACCCTAGTAATGGGAAAAGTCCTTGTTTTATGAGTCTGGTTTAGACCAGTAATAAAGTTTCCTGTGCAGGGCATTAATTAGAAGGGTTATCAAAATAAAACAAACTAATATAATTTCTGATTGTACAAAATAAAGGAAGTCGAGGGTACCATAGGGACCTAATGAATCACAGGATGGAAACAATCTTCTGGCTAACTAAACATTCAGACTTTGTACGAAGTCACAGGGTGTATATAGAGCTCGGCAAGCCGGAACGCGCTGTGTGTTTACATGAGTGGGATAAAGGAGTTCACAAAAACCATCTGGGAAAATTCCTGCAGCTATTCATTGTGTTCCTACCGTAGAGTAAATTAAACAACATGCATATTTGCAGCAAACACAGGGCACACCTGCTCTGCAAGAAAGCAAACTGGAAAATAAGGCTGTGATGTAAAAAAATACACCGCGTACCGGCAGCGTGCATTCCTTAGCATTTCCCGTGTGTGATGGAAGAGAAGGGACTTTATCTCTAGCAAGTGGTTGTTAATTGTTCCCTGTGCATTTGTGTCATGGAAATAGCGTCTTCGACAATTTTCGTGGTCGCCGTTCTCAGAATTGGTTTTGGACAATATGTGTTGTTCAATTTTTCAGAAAGTTTTCTGTGTGATTCTAAAAGGAAGGTCTGTTTTTCAGAAAACTTTGTTCCGTTTACAGAATACTATAGGTTTTGTCATTCTGAGTTTATATATTTCTTTTTTTCTATGCAGTGAAAGAACTTGAAGAGACTCAACCTGTTTACTCTCATTCTGTACAGATCTGTTTTTTTTGTCCCAAAGCAGCTCAGTGATAATGTGTCTGGAGGTGAAGTCAACACCGATTTCGAAAGGCCCACATCAGACTCGAGACACTGTTTTCTCAATATCATGATAATTTTTTTTCATTTCTTTTCTACTATTTCTTGATTAGCAACCTTAAGATTACTTGAGCAAAGAGACAGCATTTCATCTTTAATATATTAGAATAAAAAAAGTGTCTTATAAGGAGATGTTTTATGGAAAATTTAAGTTGGAAATGATGTAGCTTGACTTTTGATGAGACTTACCTATTCCTCATTGCTAGCTGATGTGAAAAGCAGTGTCTTGAGTTTTCTACTTTAACGTCAGCTCCTACTTGTTCACTGTATTCAGATGTTTATTGTGAAGCATAAAATTTACTTCAGGAAACAGTTAAAGAGCCCCAATCAGGGATTCTGGGCTCTCTCTGTGCTTTTTCTTAAGACAAGAAAGACTTGGTTAGAAGTTTTCTTTCCCAGGGATCTTTCTGCAGAGTCAACACATGTGAGATGGGGCGGCTGGTTTTTAGCCTGGTCGTGCCAGAGAAGCTGCCCAGTATCCAGTGGTGATGGACTTCTCTGATCTAAAAAAGTGGAAAGACTAAGATTCTGTTATTGAGCCCCCCCAAAATCGAACAGAAGGAAATGAATAATTATGCCCACATAATCGTAGCAGCGTGTTCAATAGTGAAGAAAACAAAAATCTGAACCATTTACTAAATTGAATGGAAAAAGCAATGTGCTCAGTGGTTAAAGATTGTTCTGTAGGGTGTATAAAATACAAAGAGTGAAGGTAGTGCAGGCAGCTATAATCTCACTGTTTCCTGATTTTCTATATCAGTTTTTGGGCCTTCAGTGATAGTGACATAGATTTATGTGTTTTGTACTTAAATGTATATATATGTGTCTGGTTTTTTCACCCTTAACATGTCAGATTCCTGTTTAGGCTGTTGAGTGGGAGGCATTAAGTATGTATGGACTTTCACAGGTGGGGGCTTTGGATTCTGTGGCATTCTTAAATATACATTTCCTCAATTACCTTGGCTTCTGGAGCTTTTCTGAATCAACTGATTAGCTGATCTCTGCTTGCATTTCTGAAAATACAAATACATCCTCTATTTAATTTTGTCATATACTGTTAGGAGTATAGCATAGATTAATAGCTATTGGAAACTTGGATGAGACGAGACATTTAATGTATAGATGCACTGTATTGAGGGCATGTTAGTTTACTTATATTAATGTCATTTATTATTTTGCTGGAGCCCTATAAAATTTGAGGTTATTAGCTCTTTAGAAAAGAACAAATAAAAAAGTGAAGAGTAATCATTAGATTTTTTTATTGCACAATACAATACGCACTGATAAATCAATATTTTGTTGATGATTTTACTCTTCTGGAAGTTTTTATGACTGAACAGGAATTTGCAAAGAGTATTTTTGACATAGCCTAAAAAATGTGTCGAATCATTCAGCTAGGCTGGAATGAAGGACCATTCTTTCCATCTGTGAAAAAATTATATCCCAAGCTTCAGAATTCAGATGGAAAACTGATATTCAGGTTTTTTTTCTTTCCTAACTTGTTTGTATGATTTAAATGCAATATTACAAGTATATGAACACATTTAAAGTCCATATCTGCACACAAAGACCAGTATAATCTAGTAGTCATATTCTGGCAGCAATTAATAAATTAGATTAAAGGAATCTAAAATTTGTTAGTGGTCTGCAACATATGGATATATTTGATCAGAAAGATGGACCTCAAGTTAACTTTCAAAAACATCTCCATAACTTTGAAATCAGGTCCAGAATCCAATAGACAATGGAGGTTTAATTATTATTTTTAACATCTTACTTGCTTTGTTTCAAATAATTGCCCAGATACGTCACCAGTCGGTGCCTGGTGCAGGGTAATACTCCTTCTGCTTGTCCTCTGAGATTCACCTGAACAAACACAACGGCCAACATCCATAGTTTTTGTTTCACCACTACACTGAGGTAGTGATGCCAGATCATCTTTTGTGTCGGAGGAGATAAATAGCCACTTCTAGGGCGTGACTCTCCGTGTCCTGAAGTAGTTTTTTGACATTCTGGCCATCCACTTAAATCTGGACTTCTTAAGTGAAGTGAGAGACATCTCATCTCTATGACTTTGGCACTACCTGAATATTTATTTTTTTATATATTTCATTTCTCATTGATTCTTTCAAATAAAACTGTAAACTTTAAGGTGTGAAATATAGAAACCGGTTTATGGATATCTCTGGTGAAAAAAAGAGTAGTGTACAATTCTGCATGGACTTGAAGTATAACTCATCAACCTTAAAGGTCATCTCAGAGTTTAACAGAGCAAATTCACTGTCTTTTTTAAATCACCTTATCTGATTTCAGGCAGACCTGATAGTTTCAGAATAAGTTTTTGGAGGAAGATTGGCTTGTTAACAGTGTTACACAGTTACAAGGAAATGTGGTCACAGCTGGTTCTGGTTTCTTAGCTAATCCACCTGATTGGAAACAACAGGTTTTTGATATTTTTCCATTTCTTACACTGACACCTAGTGTTCAGAGGTCTTGGGTTCCTAATACTGCACTTTGTTATTAATAGATAACTGTCAAAACCGAGGTTCTCCACCTTTGTCAACATCTTCCATTTCTGTTCTGCAAAAGAAAACAGTAACTGAAGGCAAAGGTGTTGCTATCATTCAGAGCAATTTTACTTTGGAAATGGAAATCGCACACCACTACTGGAAAACTTGGCAAAAGCTATTTTCCTTCCTGAAGCACTGCAAATCTTGTTTTCTTAAAATCTGAGTGCTTTAGTGTTGGCAAATACAGCTCTTTTGTGTCTGTAAGTGTCACTGGCCAACAAAAACAGTGATAACAGCAGAAACCCTTAGATCAGTATTTATTTAATTGTGGGAAATGTCAACGCTTTTTATTGCTGTGTTCTTTTATCTTCAAGCCACAAGTTCTACCTGATAGGAGTGTTGATGGCAGCGCAGTCCTTGAGTGGGCAGAAAATAACTTATACACGAAAACTAGCACAGTCTTTTATCTCAGACTTGCGAGTGAATGGAGTAACCCGAGTATGGACCATAACCTGTTCCTGACAGAGATGACAGCTGACAGAGTAAAATTTGCTCTCTGGATCTTAGACCTGTGACTTTGCTGTGTGTTAACTGAAGATCTTTCAGCATTTAAGATTAGATATTAAGAATTTTGTGTGGCTGTACCCAAAAGCGTCAGCAAATTTTTGTGTTTTAGTGATGAGGTCCACAGAAAAGTGCAAAACATTCAGGTAGAGAAAATGTGTGTTAAACTTATCCTCGATTTGATCATTCTTACCTTTTTCTTCTCATGACTTTAAACATTGCCTTTCTGCACCGAATCAGACCTGATTTAAAGTTTCCTATACACTTACTACCTTGCCTTCTCCAAAAACTAGGCAGCAGTGACAATTCGCTGAATCCCCACCAAGGTGATGGTCCCCTCTTGAGGAAGCCCTTGATTCTTAGCCAATTTTTGACCAAGTCTGAATGTGACCATAAAAACAGCCTCTTCCCATAAACATAGGTAAACTGTGTTAGCCGGATGTCAAAGTTTAATTCCATTGCTTTAAGCTAAAACTTTCCCTCCAGAGATGGCTTTTTCCTCCCAGACCCATCTCCTGCATGGTCTGTAGATTCATTCACTCTTAAGATAATTGGTGTTTGAAAGAGCAGTTTGGCTGCTCCAAGACTTTTGTATGAGGTGATGGAATTAGTGGCTTGCTCAGAGGCGGGCACAAAGGAGATGAATCTGAGAAAACGGGCCACGAGCTCTGTCCCAGTTGGTAAAGAGATGATGCTCTTTACCAAGAGCTCTGTTGCAATCAGTCTGGTTCAGCTGAGTTATTTTCAACATAGCTATTAATTACAGAGGACTCCATGCAGAAGTTTTATCTGTGGTTAACTAGGTAGCTCTGTTCTCATTTCCTTTTCCGTTAAATGGCAACGTGTAATGTCCCAGCTTGGACTGCGCATTTTCTGGCATCTTGGGTCAAGGCATTGTAATTCTCTGTGTGCACAGGACGTATTAGACACTATCCTATGTTATTGCCTATCGATAGTTTATATTCCTGTGACCCAGTTAGAGTGTGCTTATTGGAGAAATAATCAGAAGCAACAGAGTGAAATGTTATTTGTAGGATAGAATTTATCTGACTTTTCAGGCATTTTTTTTCAGGGTAAAGTAGATTTGGCCCCAGAAGGGTGATTTCTGCCTAGTGACTACAAATGTTGGCTTGGGTGACCAGTTCAGACATAGACATCTATGATTAGTTGGATAACTTCCACCTGAGAGATAACTCCCCCATGATCACAGCCTTGAAACAGGAAAAAAAAAAGAAAAAAAAAATAGGAGAATTGATACTTCTCTGATGGCAAAAGGAGATGATAACAGTGTCAAAAGCAGCAGAAAATTCAGAGAAAATAGAGACATACTGGAGGCCCATGTTTCTAGTGAGGAAGAGGCACATAGTGTCCCATATATGAAGTTTTAAGGGAGGGGATTTATGAAAAGTGAAGTTGGAGCTGATCCAAGACAGAGTTAGAAGAGGGGAAGTCTTTGCATTAGCTGAAAACTACATGTTCTGTACTTTTTCAAATGAAGAGAGAGAAAGAAGTGGGAAAAGGCTTGGAGGGGCAGTCTGGTTTGAGATGTGCTTTCTTTAAGAGCATATAGACTGAGGACATTTGTACACCATGAGCAACCTCTGAGTACCATGGGTCAAAGAAAATTTGAAAAATAAGTAGACAGGATATGTTGCATCTCTTGAGGTGGCTCAGAGCTGGGAAAAAAGGCCAGAGATTTATGACAAGAGAAGATGTTCAGGAACACAAACTAGGTGCAACTTTGTGGGAATGCATATACTCTCTCTTGTAGCAGAAAAATTACTGAGCTAAAAGAGGAATGCGGATGGCAAGTAATGCATAGGAAGCCTGAGCTTCAGCCAGGAGTTGTTTAAAGAAGTGGAATAAAGAAAGATGAAAGCAAACTTGTAGTGGAAGGAGTTTGGAAGAGTATCCAGTGTCTCTCTCTCAAAGTATTCAATAGAAAGTGAATGGGAATAATTGAAATAAGAGGGAGAGGGGTTTGAAGGAGAAGCTGTGGCTGGTGCATTGGAGCTTGCAGAAGGTCTGCTCTGAAGAATGAGGTTGGGAAGTAGCTTTACAGGACATTAAGTACTGATGACAGGAAAACCATCAAGAAGTAGCAAATGGAGTGAGAGTCAGCTCCCAAATTTAACCTCAGAGAAAGTGGGTGGAAAATGATAAAACGGGGGGAACGTGGCCATTGGTGTCACCGTGAAGGAGAGCACAGGTAAAATGGAAAGTCTTGTGACAAGGGCTTCTTCTGTGGACATCACTATACACATGGAATTCTAAATGAATCCATCTTTGTGCCATCACATGCATATCAACCTATATGCATAAATATGTGGATTAATAGTGAGCAGTTGTATAGTGATACACAGCCTGATACTCGTATGTCACCTTCAATATACTCACAAGATATTTTTCCTAACAACCATTCTCACAATACTCAGTAAATACGTTTTTTTATAATCTCTAATTCTTGAATATGTTTTTACGTTGTTTGCCATTTTTGTCTAGAATTGTGCCATCAGCATTCCAAATTAGGGAAGAAAATTGGATCACTTTCCTAACGAGAAATTAGAGTACAAGGAAGAAAAAGTGGATTTTCCTCATGCCGTGAAACAAATGAATGGCAGAGCTGAAAAAAGTCAACTAGTTGTAGCGGAGAGGAAAGCTGTGTAAAGCCATTTTATATTGATGGTCTATGTCTCAGCCAATTGGATTTTTATTTGACAATCCAAAGGTGTAATAACTTTTATTGTAAGAGGAAGAAAAATACATCAAGGCTAATAAATAATGGAGGACCTACTAGGGATATGCATAAATGCGTATCCTGTTCCTATGTATATACAAGCTTAATTATGTCTCTTTTAATTTTGCTATTTGGTTCACCAGGATTGTCAGGTAATCGTCCTATTGCAAGAACAGAAGAGGATAAAATTTCAAATAACTTTGTTAATCTCTTCTGGCTGTTAAAAGTAAAGATTTATTGGTATCAAATTTTATTGCATTCTTAGAATTTAGGGATTGATTGGCTGCTAGTTTAGCTTACTTGTCTCTTCCAGTTAGAAACCCAAACACAACAGAGGAAAGACGTCGCATTGGAGCTGACGTGCAACAAGTGAGGGAAAGTTCACTTGGCTTTTTCTCTCGGCACCAGGTGCAAAAGTTGGCTAAAAGTGCTGTGGCAGGCAGTTATTTTAAAGCAGTTTCTGGTTTAGTGTTTTATCAAGCCCAGGAGTAAAATATTCTGCAACTACTGCAGTTTCACAAAGCTGCTTTTTAAGGTAGAACTCGCAATTGTTTAACTAATTAAAATGGCCCGGTATAAACATTAATCATGCTGCTAATGAGAGTTTGCTAAAACTGCTAACGAGAGAGTTTGCGGGATTTATGGAGGGCTATACGTGATATTTTTAAAATGTGTATCATTCTTTGTTTAATACACAGTATGCTTGCGTTCTCCAAACATACCAGAGGTTCCTGAAATCTTGAAGAGTAATTGTAATTTTCTGCATCCCCTCTTGTAAATGCTGGATGAGCTGTATTTGTTTCTGGGGAAAGACAACCCTTAACAGAGTCGTGTTGAGTGAGTTGACTTAATCTGATAGATTTTTTTTTTTTTCTTGACTACCACCTCTGCTACAGCTTTATAGTATCCTTTAAAATAATAGTTCTCTAAACTGCAGCTTTCTCAAAGTGGGAAGGTGGTGGCTCAATGATGACATAAGCTCCAGAAGTGTGGAGTTCAAGTGGTTTGCATGTGGGATTGCCAAATAACAGGGGTTTGGTTTGTTTTCGTTTTATTACACCGATTCTCCTCCACAGATGTCTTGGATTTCTGTGGTCCCCCCCCTCCTTTGCCTTGGATTCTTGCTCCTTGTAACTAACAATTTTTATTAGCCTTCCCACTAATACTCAGGGTTTTAACTCAGCACCTGTTGTCTTCAAAGCACCGCGCGATAATAATTAATCCTCTCGCTAGCCCTGAATTTCGCTGTCATTCCTCTCCACGTGTGAAAAGCGAGCTCGATGACTTGCCTGAAATTCTGTAATGGTTTTGACACCTGTGCTAGGACGGAGTCTGCTCGTTCTGTGTCTGCCCTACCCAGGCTGGCCCTCGACCTCCCTGCATGCCGGGTTTGTGGCACGCCAGTTTGAAATTGAGCATTTCCTTTTGGTTAATGACACATTTTTACCCTGATTGCTCTGGAAGCTCAGACCTGAACCTTGTAGAAGAACTATGCTGGAGGGAGCCTCAAGAGGTCATCTGAGCCATATCTCTGATCCTGAGCTGATTTTGGCC
>NW_009712957.1:0-6197 GCF_000703405.1 Apaloderma vittatum | reverse complement strand
AGCCTATGCCGTTCTATGATTCTATGATTCTCTGTGCTTATCCCAATTCCTTAACCTTAGTGTTCAGGATCCACTTCTCCCTGTGACAGTACTTTTTTTCCCCACTACTCTCCATTTGCAAACAAGGAGATGACAGGTCAGATCCATACACTGAATATAGGAGAGAATATTTTCTAAACCTTCGTGACTATTCTAGCAAGTTATGTACATGTGTTATAACCCCTCTTATCTGCTGACTCACAGCTTTGGGCATTGCAAGTTGTTCCAGCTAGGAGGAGAAACTGGTTGGTGTAGGAGTTGCTATTTCTCCAATGCCATTCTGTTTGTCTGAACAGAAGAGAACTCAAATAGCAGGAGACTATTTCTGTTCACAGTACCAGTCATCTAACATGGTTCAGCCCCAAAAACTCCCCTTTGGATTTTGTTAGGACCATACTCCCAATACTAGTTAATTTTGAATACTCAGCTTTCTCTTCTCTATTTTTCAAACACATATACTCCTTCAAGGAGATTCCCACTGAAGACTCTGTGGCCACATACTGTAAATTCCTGAACAGCATTTTTAATCTTTGGTTCTGAAATCTTTGGCTTTGGATCGAACTCTCCACCACTTCTGCTGCAGTGTTTGAAGAGGGAGCTTCACAGCTTATTAGCACTTACTAGAATTATAAGGCAGCAATTAGGATCAGATTCAAGGCAGTTCATAGCCACATCTCTGTTAACCTCACTCATCACTGCAGCTCAGGACAGAAGCTTGACATCTATAAGTCACCTCCAAAAGAAAATTTAAGAAGAGTTTTTATAGAAGATTAATTACAAATTATATAATTTTAAGCAGCCGTGCACTGTCCTTCTCTGAGAATATTTTCATGTGCTACTCCAGTTATACCTAGTTGTATCTGTCTTTGGAGTTTTCCATTCCAAGCCCAGATTTCTTTCAGGCTGCTTGGAGGGATCCCTTGCAACAGGCTCCTGAACAGCATCTTTTGTGTAAGTGCAAATTGCTGGCTGAGGCACCCCATACATTATATCCTAATAGATGGGGCTTGTTACTGAAACAGCTTTTGCAATTTCAAGATTGACAGATATTATCTCCATTTTTAGGATGAGAAAAGGAGAAGAATAATCTTAACCCTGGAATATACTCTGTTGGACACAACAATTTCTTTCCCAAGACTGAATCCCAAATTATCTTCAATGACACCGTGTGTATGCCCATCAGTTCTATGTAGGGTCCTGTCCAAGGCTTACTCAGTTTAAGGTTTCCAATCAGATTTGGCACAAAAGCAAGATTTGCAGTTCAATGGAAATTTGAGGGGGCTTTTCAGATTTGGTTTCAGTCCAAATCAAATCTAAGTGAGATATTTTCAGGAATTCTTCTGAACTGGAAGTTCCCCAAACCATTCAGCTGCTCAGTGATTATCACAGCTAAAATGAGCATTGACTTCACAAAGCAGTGATAGGGACTCAAACTCTCAGTTCCAAGTAGTTCCATCTGTGATTTTACTCTGTGGGGAGGACATGATAGTCTCCAAAGTTTGCCAGAAACTCAGGAACTGACTTAGATCCAGTGAAACCGAACAGAGCTTGAGAGGTTTCTAACAAATCATCTTTGTTTCAGGGAGGACACTGTTGCTACTGAAAAAGTGTCATCCGTGGCACACCCTGCAGTCCTGGTATCTCCAGTTGAGAAACTCTAACCTTCCTTTAAATTTGTCAGTGAAAACAGGTATATAAAGGGCTGGTGTAGTCTGGGTCTTGTCCCAGCACAGCACTCACCCCCAAGAGGAGAGAAGTACTCCCGGGTCACATACTAGAAGCATCAGTAGTAGATAGTTGCATTAATTAAAAGTTGTCTATAAACATTCCAGCAAGCACAGGACACTTCAGTTTCTCTCTTGGGAATTAAAAACTTCTGAATGACCTAAATAACTGTTACTCTACAGAAATTCCAGATAGAAAATTTCCAGAAGTATCTAGGCCCCAACCAAGACTGAGGAGCACTAGCCTACACTCCTACAAATTTAAAAGGAATGCTAAATACTAACTCCTGCTTCTTGTTGATATGAAAGCCAGCTGAACTGCCAGCAACCACTCTAAACTCCTCTACAATCTCATCAGACGTTGATGCACTGAGATGGTAGCTATTTAATAGATTTCCTTTAGTGTCACAAAACTACAGAAATACTTCTGATTCAAAATTTCTTTCCTGACCCATGTGTGAACCACCCCCAAAAATACAACTCTATTTCATCCTCATTGCTACAGACTGCTGTAGTTCATGTCTATAAGGGAGCAGGCAGGGCAGGGCTGTTCCCTAAAGGAAGGTGAGCCATGGGAAATGCTATGGCCACCAAGGCAGGTGCCTCACTAGCTAGGGCCCATCCCACAGAACTCAAGAGATGTAGCAGGACAACCTCAGAAACAGTGACCAGTCCAACCAAGAATCCAGACCTTAAGGCAATACTGTGGTGATGAGGAAGGTCTCAAGTCAAGCTAGAAAGACACTCCATGGGTCAGAGTTAAGATCAGGTCCAGTGATCACAAGACAGACCCCCAGCAACAAGGTAGGTCCCAGGTCAAGCCAGGAAGACAGCCCATGGGTTGAGATCCGGATCAAGAGGCTACAGAGCATCTCTACAAGCCACCAATTCTCCAGCAAAGCTCAGGGAGATACTGAAGGCCCAGGGCTGAGCTTAAATAAAGCTCCTGGGCCTGTAAGTGTGGGTGGAGACCTCAGATCAGAGTGGTCAGGATGGTTAAGGAGTTATTAGCGCACTCAGGGCCCTGACAATGCCTTCCCAAGTAATCTTTATGCCATTTTGTGAACTAGTTTGAAAGCCCCAAGCAAATAATAATCTCTAGTCCTTATTCAAAATTATCAGAAACATCTGCTTAGCAAAATACCATCCAAGAGAGGCTTTTCCTGTCTCTTAACAGTTCCTAGTCACTTTTTCTGTATCTATTTTTTTAACTCACGCAAAGAAAATTGCACCTTTTTCAAACCCTCAAATATATAGCGGCTTTTAAATGATCATGTTACCCTACAGCCTTCTATTTCAAAGGATCTAGAGACAGCTAATAAAGCTTATAATCTACGGCTTTCCTCCCATCTTTTATACAGAACTTGATCTTAAACCCTAAGCCATTCCACCGTGAACAGAGTTTTCATTGAGGTATGCTAAGGGAGAGATTAGGTAGGTGTTGCCAGTAGCACAGGACTGTGGTCTCAGGTTCTTTCTCTGGGAATCATTTGGTTCCTTGGGAATCCCTGTAGCTACTGTTCCACTGGATTTGCACTTCTGCAAGATACAAAAAGGGAGGAAACAATCGCCTCTTCCTGAACATGCTCATTCCCCTGCACAATCAATTTGTTTCTCCTTGCTTGTTTAGACTGGCATTTGTGATCAATCCCACAACAAAGCTATCTGGACAAAACATCAATAGTGGTCAACATTAAGCCTGAACCCATGCTCTTGGGTTACTACAAAACTATAGGACCAGCCTGCGGTTGGAGTAAGTTGCTCCTCCGGTTTTGAATCTGAGGAACCACTGCTGGTCCGTTCCTATTGCAAGTTTCTTTCCATACAAAGTAGTTGTGAACAAGTTCTAAAGTTTTAATCATAGGTAGACCATACGATAGTTTTTCCCAGTAGAGTTTAGTCATTGACTCTTAATAAACTGTCATCCTCTCAAGTCATTTATATTCCTGTATCAATACTCAGTCCATAAACACTAGCATCTGTGTCTAATTGAAAGTGAGGTTTGAAGCCCTGGTCAGTTAACAGAGAAAAAGTCAGAGAAACCTTTTTAATCTCTCAATACTAAATTGTATCTGAACCACTGAAATAACATTCTTTTCCTACCCCTTTTATGCAAATGTTATGTAGTACTGTGAAACACAGAAATAAACCTCCTCTGGTAGGATTAAAGTCCCACAAAACTGCACATCTGGGAGTCTCTGGGGAGCTGGCTGATATTCAAAGATCTTAGGAGTAAAATTTCCCTCCTTACATTCCTGTGTGCCAGACCTAAATTCATTCTTTATAACACAATTTCTATTTCTTTGGGTAACGTTTCAGACCAGCAGCCTTGAGCTGATCCCAACCTATCTGTAAATATATCTAATTTGTTTAAAGACACTAGCGTGTGCCCAGGGTATTACTTAGGTGTAGTGAACACGCCAGGAGTAGTTCTGAACCAAAGCTTCCTCTGGCCGTCCCTCAAATGTAGCTTCCCACTACAAAAATCCAAGTCCATCACACTCAAATGCTGCAAGCCTTGCTTGCAATAAAGCCTTTTTTCTCACTTTTAGGGCCAATTGCTATGGCCAAACTTTGCTTAATATTCAGTTCGAAAAATTAGATTAAATTTTTACAGAGACTGAGGAATCATCTATTCATGGTCACTCAGAGAAAGCCTTCTAAATTGTTCAAGGTACTTTCTACACAGGAACCAAATCTGCCATCTTTTTTTTTTTCCTAACAAGAATTATGGTTGACACACAAGAACAGCTGAAGGCTTAGTTATGCTCTTCTGATATGTTTTTTCCATGTCCTTTGTGGCCTCTTCTTTCTTTGCTTGATGGCAAAAACAGATGAGGTGAGTGTTTGATGTGCTGTTTCTCCCTCTGATGGCCTGGAGCTGGCTTGGAACAATGCAGCCTCAATCTTTGCAGAATCAATGAGGAAATCATGACACTTAACCAAAAGGTCTTTCGGGCTATTTTGCAACTGCTTGTTTAAAGCAACAGTACTATATCAGAAAAAATCTAACAGAAACCTTCAACTACATCTCTTTAGAGTTCCTCCTATACACTATTAATTTACTTCAGTGGATTTTCATTTTTACGTTTTACACGCATCCCTTTTTTCTTATGTTCACATTAGCCACATTATCAAACATAAAAATTCACCTCTCTCCAGATCTGTTAAAAATGTAACACTTAAGATCCTGCTGTAAACTTTATCTAAAAGCTGGTTTCAGCCAAAGGATTCTTCCATCATAGAGAACTGCATTTAGTGTTGCAGGACAGTTTGTTCACAGTGGTAAATTACTTATCCACAGTAACAGACCTTCAGAGAATTTGGCACAAGCTGGATTTATAAGGTACCACCTGTCAGCTAACAGTCACTATTAGTCACCAAAATTGCACAAGCAGGCAGACTCATTTAGAGTGTGGTTAGCCAGGCTGGCCTAATAATTGTCATGTTTGAAGCTGCTTCTACTTTGGTCAGTAACCACGCTCCCATTCTGGTTGCTCAAGTACACACTGGGGAGGGTCCTGGCTCTTACATGCTTCCCCCACTGAGTATGGCGCCCCTTGTTTTGGACTAGCTGTATAATAACCTTCATTATCCTCTGTCGGCATTTCCTCTAACTATTTCTCTGCATTACTCTAAATTTACTTTGTCTTATGAGCCAACTGTATTATTTTTATTGATAGCTTGAAAAGGAAGACAGCATGTGCCAGCATGTACCCTAGCCTCAGAGAGGTGCTCACAGAGCTCATGGCAGTTGGTTCTCAGCCTCCTTATCATAGAATCATAGAAAGTTCGGGGTTGGAAGAGACCTCTAGAGATCATCTAGTCCAACACCCCTGCCAGAGCAGAATCACCTAGGGCAGCCACGCTGGAACACATTATGAGCGCTTGCCTCCTGTCCTAGAGCACTGCAGCAAGGAATGACAGGCAAATGGCTCAATTCCACTGCCTTTCTGAGCCTCAGCACCTTCTTCACTCGCCTTGGTCCAGAGAAATATATAGAAATTCACTTACTGACAATTTCTCTACCCTAGAAATGTTCATTCTACAAACAAGTGAGGTGAGGATTCTGGTTTCTCCTTCTTCCTGACTCTTGGCTATCCTCTAACCCCTACAGACTTTGAATCAAAGGCCCAGAACTTCCTCCAAGGTCAGGATAACGCCGCCCCTTTCTGGTGGGTCAAGTGTGTAAATCCATTCAAACTGTACGTTATGACCCACATCCTTTCTGTTCCTTATCCAACTGTCCCCTACTAGGGAGCTAATGGATCATCTGAAGGAGAAGCTAATTATCCCCTTTATGCTTAAACCAAAGGTGCAATAGAAGAGGCAGCAACTCTCAGCCCTTTCACCAGGCTGTGACAGCGTGGTTACTCAGATGTTGGCTGTATCACCTTACTGAAGGTTGGTTGCTGAAGGGAAAGGGAAAGGGAA
>NW_009712956.1:0-16090 GCF_000703405.1 Apaloderma vittatum | reverse complement strand
TATATATATAAATACTGTAAAAATCTGTAACCCCGTGAATTATCTAGCCTAGCAAAAATGAATAAAAATCAACACCTGTATATTCCAAATATTCTCTGTTAATTCCCTCTTTTCATAGTAGTGAAGGGCTGCTCCCAAGACCAGGGCTCTGAATACGATTGCTTTGCCCTCTTCCGTAGGGCAGCTCCCCTCTGCTGCACGTAGGCTCTCGAGAGCGTTCTGGGAGGGTTAGGCGGAGCAAGATTATGTGGATATCATCGTAGTAAAGGAGTTAGAAATGTAGGAACTCAGATTAACAAACTGTTCTTCTGTTCCCGCGTAGCAGCTGTGCTCTGGCCGGAGGAGTCACCTCTGGTGGTAGCTCCAGATGGCTCAAAGTTCAGGTGATCTCTTTTCTGTCTTGCCTGCAAGGTGATAACGCAAAATCTTCTCAGTTCCCCTTACAATTATTTAAGCGAACTGTGAATGAGAAGAGCTCCTCTTCTCTGCTTGGTGTGCCATGGTGCTTGCATTCGGAATGTAGTGTTCCAGGGAAATACGTAGAAATCTATTTTATGTAATAGTGGTGAGGATGGTATTTTAGTAGACTCCAAGTGTTTCTGGTCCGAGGCATCTCTCCCAAGTCTCTTAAAATCAAGTTATGAGCTCTGCTTCGTGTATCCTTCAGGACTTCATACCGGACTAATTTCCCTCGGTAGATTACATTATATCCACCGACCCAGCTGAAGCCAGCACTGTGGCTCAATTGATGTTATTCACCTAGAGATGGAGACAGCTGGAAAATTGAGTGACCTTCCCCAGTTCCAGACATCCCAGTTCAGCTCTGAGTCTGTGTGGTGAAGTCTCCTTAGAACTGGGCAAACTGCTTTGTAAAGTGTCATTAAGATGCCTCAAGTTGGCTTTTCTATCTTTGAGAAAAAAAACAACAAACAAACATTTTTAAAGTTCTTAGTGCTTCAAAGGCAATTTTAAAAGGGAATACTATCTATCAGCAGAGAAAATTCCAAACAGTTTTCCAAGTGGTAGGAGGATTCATTAATGTCTGTGCAAGGATAATGTAGGACTTACCTACAAAAGGTGACGCAGGTCTTTGAATCCACACTTATAACAAATTTACTTTCCAATCAAAATGTTCCAATGGTTTACTTTGCCTCTTAGTAAGCCGAAATAAAACATTAATTTGTGCTCTGACTTACTCCTGCCCACAGCAGGTACAGGTGATGCTGAAGAAGAAAAAGCAAGTGGCCAAGCTCCGGGGGGGAAGGAAGGGAGAGGGGCACTTGCAGTTCGGGGTGAAAAAGGGACCGATCCAGCCGGCTGTGTGCCCTCCACGCCGCGGCACTGGGGGTTTTTGGGGCTGGTTGATTGTGCCAGGAGAGACTTTCCACCCAAAACGGGTGAGGAGTTGGGGAGCCGGGCTGACGACGGGGGGCTGCAGGGCCCTCGGGGTTCATCGTGGGGAGTGGAGGGGGCTCCACTTGCACGAATTTGCAGCGTATGCTTGGAAAAAATGTGTTTTTTCATTAGGTCCCATTGTGAGCGGCTCATATGCTAGCAATTGCTTTGCCTACAGTGATTGTAAAGGGTGGCTCTGCAGAGGCGAAGGGGGAAAACAAAATAGGGTTGGTTAGTGAATTGGGAACAATGGTAATCTGCAGCAAAAGCAGGAGGAAAACTTCTTTTCAATTTATTAATGAGCACCATAACAACTGTCCTGTGGAGTCTTTGAAAAAGTGGCAAGGATGGTGCGTTGTTCTCAAATGAATAGAAAATGTTTCCTGAAGTGAAGCTTGTTAAATGGAATTCATCAATTTGTCCGAGGAGTTAGCTACCAATTAGGAATGAAATGGAAAATAAATGGTCTTATTAAGTTGTTTATTAAGTGGTTAAGCGTACCAAGTCCGTGCAAGCTATCCAGAGAAACTGCACAATGGAAAACACCAGTTTGGGGTAGTTTTGTGTCCCGTAAGTATTAATAAGCGACACATTGATCCTTCTTGCCCTCATCATGGTGTGTGTGCTGGAGCCTGTTCCCTTTCCCATCTCAGCTGTGCCTTTGACAACTTTTGCTGGAGAAAAAGGACTTTTTACAATCTGCCTTCATTCTCACTTCTTCATACGGCTTCTGCAGCCAATTCCGAACCCTCTTTGGTTTGCTTTTTTTGTGTCGTTTGCAGCTTACCTGTAGCTGCTGGGCGGTGCGCCTCACCTGGGCAGAAAGGCACTTGGATTTTCTCCTATTCCCAGCCTTTGGACAAAAAGCGCCGTGATTCTTTCACACGCTTTAGGTGGATCTAGGTTTTGTTTTCCTTTCCATTTCTGATTCTGTAAAGAACGGTCCTCGCTAAGGTTGATCACTAAATTCTCCCTGAATTAGCTTCTGTTGCGTGAGGGGAAAAAAGTGAAAAATCAATTCTGATTTTTTAATTTTTTTTTTAAATTCACGCAACTGTTCTATTATGTGCATAGTTGATTCCCTGCCCACCAGCACCTTCTGACTGAAACGTTAATAATGGAATTGTATAAATCCTGTAAGGAAATGTCCAGTTGCAGAAGTTTTCCCATGTTTTGCCACATGTTTACTGATGAACCTTATTCTGTCTGTTCATCTTCAGACAAGAGTGTTTGCCTAAGATATCCTCAATAATCTGATGTAAACCATTTTCAAAGGTCATTTTAAAAATAAAAATAATCTTCCCCCCCAGCAAAAAATTCTAAATTTTAAAAAAATCATGATCTCTCCATTTTTGCCGTTTTAAATCCATCTCTCCAAAAGGGGATTTTGGAGCCTGTGTAGGCAGCGAGTGCCCACGACGCTGTCGTAACCTTTACTCAGAAGCTGAACTTCTTTGCCGCCGCGAGCAAAACCACCGGCGCAAATAAAACAATTGTTCCTCGGCCGGCGAAAAGTGGTTATTCACCCCCCACCCCACCCTACAGCGAGGGTGTCGTAACATTACTTTTATTGTAATTTTATTGCCAAATCAGATGTGAGATTAGATGTTGGATGTTACATGTAATCTGCTCAGAAATCAAATTATTTGACCTCCAAGCCCAGCGATGCCCCTTCCTGCTGGTTTGCTGTTAAATATGCAGCGTTTCCCTGTCATGAATACAAATCGAGGACAAATTAGAATCTACAGACAGCTGACCTGAGCTCCAGATTAGAGACTGGGGGCTTGTGCTGTTTTAAATGTTTTAATTACCATAGTCCCTATAGCCGCTTGAAGGACACGCGGCAAAATGATGATTTTTCTTTTTTTTCTCGGTGACAAAAAAGCACGGAAAGAAAGAAAAAGGCTCCCTCCACCTCATTTGAATTTTTCAGTTTGATTACATTTGCACTTCCATTGGAGCTATGCTAATTCGCTGCATGAAATTAGGTCTATTAGTAAAAAAATGCACTACTTGTACCACATCTTTTCAATGGAGGGCTCTTTCTACTTTGGTTCTGTTTATTTGTTTCCATTTGGGACCACCTGAAAAACTACCTCAAAGTCTTAAGGGGATTTTTACTGTCAGACTAAATTTTTGCCTGTCCAAAGTAGCCAAAAAGGGGTAACAGCAATAGCTGAGGTGAAGCGCGAGAGGAAAATTCGCCTGTGTCAGGTTGCGCTGCTGCGAGATTTTTGGATTGATGCTCGCGATAATATTCTCCAATTTTCAGCGTAAAACGCGTCTTGTTGCGAAGGTGTTGGGGCTGCCACCGCGCGTCCGTTCGCGATGGAGACGCGCAGATGGGAAGGTTCTACGTCGGAAAACAAGGAGCAGAAGTTTTCTCCGAAGGGTTTGCTCTTTCGAAATCAATCGATAGGTAAATCGATGTGACAGCGGCGCTGGGGTGCGTATTGTCCCGACGCCTTTATTCTGGAATTTGCATTTGCTGTTCCTTGTGTGTTGGCCCGGTGTTGAATTGATTAGTTATGCCTACCCGGTAAGCAGGGAAACATTTTTATACACTCTGGGGAAATAAATTTGGCAGAAAATCAGCATGAGTAGATTTAATTATCACTCGGAGACCTTTCCCTTTTCTGGCTTAGTGATCCTGAAACTCGGCGCGTTTCACTGAAATCTGTGTGGACGCTAAGCTTCGCTTCCCAATTTGTTCCTCCACGCAATGATAAGCCAAGCAATTACTGGTTTATTGATTTTTCATCATGGCAAATTTAAAGTTGATTTTTTCCTGAAAAGGCAGGGGTGATTAAGTGTTTCCCCTCGGTTTAGTACAAGAGAGCTATGTGGCAGAATCTAATATCCTGAGGTCAACCTCTGCAGGCAGATAATACGGTGTCTTGGCCACGTGTTACGGGGAGAAATCAGGGCTACAAATGTGATAGGATATATGTGGAGACAGTTTAATTTGTTCCATTTATATGAACAAGTCATGTGGCACATGCTTGGAAAATATCATTTTGAATGGGCTTGGAAATGAAGCCCACGTGGGCAGGAGGAGCGAGCGAATGCAAACAAGAGCGGTGAGAAAGCAGTTACTGCTGGGAGGGGATTTTCCTTCAAACAGAGAAAGAGAACAAATCTCTGACGTGTTCTTCACAGATTTTACCGAGGTGCACGTGGAGCTTTAGGGACTCTCTGTCACGGGTTTAGCCCGGCATCAGCAAGGGAGACAAACTCTTCCGTGAAGCTGATGTCTGTATCCAAAGTGTTCTTGCCAAACCTTTTAGGACAGGTTTGGGAACACATGGATTAATCGGATTTAAATCAGAGCAGGAAAACTGGGCTTTGCACAGCTGATGCAATGTATCACTGTAGCCTAAATGGACTTTTAAACTAATGTATTTTATGGATTTAGTTAAGTAGGTGTATGTGTGCACACAGTAGGGGGTTTAAAAATATCTTTTTCATCTATGTTTCGTATCAGATGTAAATCTAGTTCAAAATACTTCAGAAAGAAAGCTAGCTTGCACTTGGTTAAGAAAGCTAGCTTGCACATGGTTAAGGAGTCATTTAGATCAGTTTGCAAAGAGTCTCAGCATTTTCTCTGCTGTTTGCCTCAAAGCTGCGAGGGAACAGCATCAGCAGGGCTTGCCGGGAAGGAAAGGTAAAAATGAAAGGGTTTAACTAATTGATGGAAAATTCACGAGATGTGGTTTATATAGATGGGGTTGGCCCAAGTCGTAGCGTTTGGATTGAGGTTTTCAGCACCTCAGAGCCTGGACCTGGTTTGGCTAAAGCCTGACCCTTACACCAGCGCGGATCCTGGAGCCTGATCAGCCCCAGGCGCTGCACGGTCTCGGAGCTACGGATTTGATTTGCAGGTCTCTCGTTCTACCGTTTCAGCTGCTCTCAACGGTAGTCTTGGAAATTCGGGAGGAGAAGAAATTCAGATAACTCCCTTTTCAGCTGACTAGTGTGCATGAAATGCTGTTTTTACCAAGTAAAATAATTTAATTCGATATCGAAAGCATCAGAAGATTTGCTCCTCCTGCTCCCCCTGCGCGTGCTGCCCGGTACCTGCCCAGTGGGATGCTATCAGTGCTGGCCTTCCAGCTCGCAGAGGCAATAGGCTGAGATCAGAATTTCCTACCGAAAGCCCTCCCCTCTTTTAGAATTGTAAATTCTGCACGTTATCCTGAAGTATAAGCTCTATTTTTTTAATACTCATCACTAACCTGTTTGATGAGAGTTCTCACATGGAGAATCCAACCAGTGGTTTATCTGAGACTGTTGTACCTAACAGTTCCTTCTGTTCTACCTAACGACTCCTTTAGTAAAAGTTAAAAGACTGTACCTTGCTGTAATTGATATTTAAAACGTAGGTTGCGTCTGCTACAGAAAGATTTGATTGCATGAGGTCAGGTTGTCTAGCTGTAATAAGTTAAAGTGCTTTACTCAGTGATGCGGAGATATATGAGGATGCCCTTAAGTTCATTAGTTATTGCCTTAGGTCATAGTTTATGTTCAGTAAATTTTACTGAACTTCATTGTTACAGCAGTGACCTGAACTCCATGTGTTAAGTCTCCAAATTATTTAGTATAGGCACTACCTTGAGTATAAATATGGGATTTAAAAATTTTTATTTTTTTTTTTACTTCTCAAAACTGCAAATTCAAATCTTTCCAGTTTCCCCTTCATCATGGCAGATTTGAAGCGGAGTGCAAGTCCCTGCAGCTCCACCCTTTGTGTCCCTCGTGTGCGATGCTGCTTCATTAGTGCGACACAACACCTGGCGCCACGCTCCTCGTCTCGGGAGGGTGTTTCGGCATCTGGCACGCTCTGTGATCCTGTTTTGTGTCTGTTTAATCTCTTTATTGACGTTTCATAATTAAAAGTAAGCAGGAACAAATCAAGGATAATATAAAAAACAGCAAGGTTTGTGCGGTTGCAGTGGCATAGTGCAGCGTTTTAGGAAAAGCATCCCAATCATAGTAAAAGATAAAATTGCAGTAGGAAGCGTCCTTGCTGACCGCTCTCTGTGCCCGTATACTTCAACAGAGCTGATCATCAGAGAAGGGATCAATAGACCACGCCCTGTAGATAATGGCTTTGGAGTAATCAATTCCAGGCTTTAATTAATTAATAATCACTTTGAAACGCGTTCCTTTAAATTTTAGACTGCTTTGTGCCTGCCCCTCATCTTCATGTTTCGTACTTGCCTCTTCTGCTTCCCCCCCTTTTTTTTGTTTCCTGGAGAGCCCTGTCCTGCTGTGTGTCAGCTCCTGGGGGGATCGGCTGCCTCCAGGGCCACTGCCGTGGGGCCAGGGGATGCCGTGGAGATGCTCAGGGGGTTGGAGCACCCCTCCTACGAGGACAGGAGGAGAGAGTTGGGGTCGTTCCGCCTGGAGAAGACCCAAGCCCTTTGTGATCCTCAGGCACGACGGGTCTGTCCTGCGCAGATGGAGCCAGGATCAAACTGCGCAGAAGGCTCGTCAAAATCCAGTTCCCATCAGGAAAGGGGAGCTTGGGTTTGGGAGCCCTGATTCAGGTTGGTCTTAATGAGCACCCATCTTAAAAAAAAAATATGTTTTCACAGCACCAAGAGAGTTCCTAAAAGAGTAGGTAGGAAAGTCTGTTGCAACAGTGCAACAGCATAGTTTTTATTGGCAAAATTTGGCAGGGAAGGAGAAGAAAAAGCTCTTGCTCTTAAAAAAAGTATGTTTTCTCGAGTAATTTTGAGTTGGGAACCATTCACATAGTGAAACAGCATATTCTTCTTGTCATCGCCAGGGCTAAGTTTATTCATGTGTGTTTTTACAGCACTGGTCACGTGCTACTAGAGTTTGCATATTTTTTTCTGTGTACTGAGTTAAAAGGAATTGAAGTGTTATTTACCTCCTTAATGTCCAACTGGTGTCCTGGGCCCAGGACCGTGACCCCACTGGGGAGGGGCAGGATGTTTCTGGAAGGGATCTCCTCTGGAAGCACCGAGGCTGGGCTGTAAAAGCATCTCAGAATACCAACATGCTTCAGTTTGTGCAGAAAGAAATGGTTTAGAGAAAACCTCGTACTGCTCCTGTAATGCTGCCCCGGGCTAACGTGTAACCTGAAATAAAGGCAAGGGGAATAACTGAGATAAAGAGAGAAATTGGCTGCGGATGTCTCCAGCAGAGCTGAGGTTTCAGTTCAGACATTTAAAAGCACAGAGCCAGGTCCCACCGGTAACACCGTGCGTGAGTTTCACAGGAGGGACATCGTATGTGTTGTGTGACATCGTATGTGTTGTGTGACGGTGCTGAAATCCAAAGTCTGAGTAAAGTCTCAAAACATCAGTGATCTAAGTTTAAGATCGTATCCCATTTGGTTCTGGCCGTGGAGCTTTGGGCACAGGGAAGGAAGGAGATTTTTGGCTGTTCAGGATCACTAACTTGCAAAGGTTACAAAGGTTTTGGGTAAAACTGAAAATATCCCTTTATCGCTGAATAATCTCTTGTTGGCAGCAGGGCCACCAAAGTTCTTGAGAAATGTGTCGAACTTAAATATTTGTTAAATTCACAGCCTTACCCTAGGTAAGCACGCAGCCCTTAACCCGTCCTAAAAAGCAGTATTTGCAGAGTTTTTTAAAGACTTTAAGCATAAACTGTAAGAACAGTAGGAGTGTTTTAGGAGAAAAACTGAGATAGACTGAATTTTTTTTCCTATCTTTAAGAACATTTCAGTCAATTCTTGCTGAGGTGGGTGATTGTTTGCCATCAAGCAAAAATTTGGAGCCATTAGGACTGTTTCCACTGTGATTTAGTTAGACCAAGATAATTAGAGGCATCCTGCATTAACCTAATGCAACGAAATCACCATCGGAACTGGTTTCGTTTATCAAGTTCTGGCAAGGACTGGAGTTCCTTGGAGTGGGGAGTAAGTGGGGAAGAGAAAACAAAAATACTACATGTTGCAAAAATTACGTGTCTGCTGGAGAAATCCTGGGCTTGCGCATCTCTTTTTTATTCTTTTTTCCCCCCTCCGTGCTTTTCTAAGGTTGCCATTTATATTGTGCTTTTCGAGTTTTGTTTTCTGGAGTTCCTGCTGCAGGTTGCATGTGTAAAATTCGGTTTTGACGATGCAGTCCTAAAGAGAATAAAGCAAATACAATAGATGGAATGGCCATCTGTCAGGACACCTACACGAGCCATTAAATGCTGTTTTCCCAGTTTAGGTGTTGGAAAAATGAGAAGTGTGTTCGTGTTTTTTCTAAGGTGCCTAGGAAACACAGTGTGCTGTGAGGAGTTCCTTCAGCCTGTGCTCAGGGTGCCTTTTGCCTGCTCGCCGTCCGGGTTGATGTAAAAAAAGTGAGCCAGACTGGAAATTTCATGAGTAGAAAATAGGGTTTTGTTGATACGAAATAGCTTTCGACCGTAAAGGCTTCCTGGATGCCCGCGGGGATTCCCACACGCGGAGGGTGGGCTCTCCCAGGTAGATTTGTAACGCAGGCTCGCGCTCTGCAGGACCAAGTTTTTTGGAGGAAAACTTAAAACCCACGCAATTTCCTTCTGTTTAAGTTAGTAGGAAGCGCTCTCACCGTCAGCAAAAGGTGTTCAACCTGCAAGTCTCTCTCAATTGGAGTTTATCTTCAGCGGTTACAGAAATGGCCGAGAAAATGGCAAGAAATCTTGTTGTTTTTCTCATGAGCGTGGTGTATTTTCATGTTTGGCGTTGCAGTTCGATGGTAGAAGGTGTAAGGAGATTGTAGGAAAAGCAGAAAAACAATGACTTCCTTTGTATCATCTGTGGAAGCATCTCGCTTTGTATATCAAAATACAAAGCAGCATTAGTTTTTTATTAGGGAAAAAATCGGGTAAGTTTTCTGTGGGGATGAAGCCTATTAATATTGAAGGGATTCTTTAAGGAGAAATACAAAATCAGCAAGATGTGTATAAATACTAAAATAATTTTGAAGTGGGTATTTGAGTGATTTTATCTGAGGCGGTACAGCAGGTATAGTTAAAGTTTTACATCTATAAAAATACCCAAGCAGGTAAAGCATTAAGGAAGAAGAAGTAGATAGTGCTGGGTCAAAGCTATAACCTCAACTGGCAAATATTATTATTTTCCTTTGCTGGCTCTGTACCCTAAGTCAGTGCAATTCATCAGCATCATCTTAAAAATATTTGATTTCAAATCCTTTCAAAGGCATATTTTTAGATTAAAAAAAATTGTGCCTTATTGCTTTGTCATTGCTGCCTTTGCAGACGTGTTAGAGCCAGTTGGAGAAGACCATCAAATACTCAGTTTTTAACTACTTCTGTTTGAAAAGGGAAATTAGGGATAAACTTGTGGTCTCTCTGCCGGGACAATTCATGACTTTTTTTTACCAATTAAAAGCCTTGAAATTGTCTTTGAAATTTAAGGCGGATGAAAAACAAAAATGGCTTTTGTTCTTCATTAACGGCGTGCCTTTTACTGTCGTCTTTACGGCTGTTATTTGTGCTAAAGGATAAGTCTGAAATGAGCATCAGTCAGGGTAATGGCACTGTAAAGCAATCACGTAATTAGTTATCTGACTTCGATCATTTTATAAAAAAAATTTATAGCTGCTTATTGAAAAGCTGCTTCTGAAAGGGAAAATAAAGAGCAGTGTGTGAAGGGAGTGGGCAGCAGCCGGGGTGGGAGCTCTCTGCTGGGGAAGTGGAAAAATCGGATTTTCAGTCCTCTCCTCAGCCCTGTGAATAAGCCTGAGCAGCAGAGATGGAGCATGAGGAGCAGGGTCAGGGATCTGGAAAATGCAGGTTGGGGGCAGCAGCTGGTGAGGCTGGAGTTATTTTGTCCAAAGGAAATGGGAGGAGAGAAATCTTCTAGTTTGCTCTTGGGTGAAGAACAAGGGGCTGGACACCCAGATGCTGCAGATGTTGCCGCTGTCATCGGCATCTCCTCCTCTACCTTGGGCATTCATTTGGTCTGTTAAGAAAAAGAAAGAAAAAGAAAGAGAAAAGGAAAAAGAAAATGAAAAAGAAAAAGAAAAAGGAAAAATTATCCTGCTTAGGAAGAAGCTAGAAGTATTTTTTTACTGCTTCTTCTTGATATTACGACTTTATTTAAAAAAAACAAAAAAACAAAAAACAAGACCCCAAAAAGAAAGCTCAAGGGTAAGGGAGGATTTGAGACGTTGGATTCCAGTTGTGATGGTAACTGTACGGGGGAATGTGCAACCTGGAGGTGGGTTTGTACTGCTGCACCGTGCCTGGGTTTCGTCTGATTCAGTAAATTATTCAGAAATATTCCATTTTCAGTTGTGCACTTTGAACCAGTCTGGTTTTAGGAGTTGACATCTTGGGTTTACTGTTCTGTATTGCAGAATTCCCTGGTTTAGGTACCAAGAAAATTTCAGATGCCAAAAAAAACCCCTTCTGGGAGTTTTTATATATTGAGTTACACCCCCCACATAAAATCCAGAATTCTCTGCAAATATAAGCACATATTCAGCCATTCCTTAAACATTTCACTTGAATTCCGAGGTCCAGTCTTTAAATTTCCATTAATTTGCACTGTTTGCTCTGTTGAGGTTTTCATTTGTCAGAATTGTGAGCTCCTGGGTATTAGTTACGCAAATATTGATGCGTAGCTCTGGCCTGGTCGCTATCAATTGAAATCAGAAAATCAATCGACTTAATAGCTCCTCGTTACCGGGTTGATGCATTTGCAAGGCCAAGTCGCGCCTTGGCAGGGAGAGATCAATTCAGCCCAAAACCATTGCGCCAGGAACGTCTTCGTCATTTTTTTGGCGTGGTTAGAGACGACCCGAGCTTCCGCGGCAGCTTTAGGGATAAACCGGCGCTTTTTGGAGCCTCTCGTCGCTGTTAGGAAGCCAGAGGCCTGGGGACGGCGCTGGTGGGCTCCGCAAACTCATGAACCGAAACAAAGCGAAACCTGAAATATTCCAACCGTTCTCTAAGCGTCTGGTTTTGCTTTCTTGGGTTTCTGTTTAAAAAGGGAATTGTGCAGCAATAAAGATGCGCTTCCAAGGTTTCAGGCAAGAGAATTACATATATTTTCTCTTTTTTTTCCTCAAGAAAAGCATACAGTCTTTATGTTTTTAGCTTAAAACTCTTTGTAAAGTAATTAATTAAACACAGTTGAAGAATTTTGAAGTGACTGCAAAGTATAGGTGTATCGAGAATACCTAAAACTAATCATAGTGCTTACAGTAGTTAGTTAGGAATTAGTTAGTTAGTAGGAATTATTTTTGTAGGTAAAGATTCCGCTTTCTTGCGTCCAGCAGTGCTGAGAGTTTCCTAGAGCTGCTTCCTCGCCCCTTCGGGCTGGCATCCCTGAATGAGCCGTCAACCATTAACAAAAATAAAATATTTGATGGTTGTTTTAACTTAAATACGAGCATCCTACGTAATCTCTGGTGCGCTGATGGAATGCCAGGGAAGGAGCAATTTCTTCCCTTCTTCTGCTCCGACGCGGCGCGATGGGACCGGCCGGGTCCGAGCGGTTCCTGCTCTTGGGGGGTTTTGGGGGGCTGGCTGGGGACACTTGCTGAAAAATGAATGGGAGGTTAAAGGGCTACTTCTTAAAAGTTCCGTATCACTGAAGATCATTTTGCTATTTGGGTGACGTTGTAGCCAAGTTACCGTTATTTAGTTGTATTAGTTCAGTTCTGAGGAGCGCACTCCATAATGGAGCGTAATGAAATAGTTAAAAACAGGAACAGGCGAGTATGTCGGTAAGGGCACCGCAACCGTACTCTGATTTTCTGTTAAAAACCTGTACTTAGGGGAGTAATTGGATACGTTGCTCAATGTAAATGAGAAATGGCTCTGTGAACTTTAAATGAATTAATTATTTGCAGTCAGAAGAGCCTTATCCTTTTGATTTAGGCTACAATCCCACAGAACCGTACGTGTTTCCTCTAGGTTCGTGTGTCAGTCAGCGTGCGGAATTTAAAAGAATTACCTACGCTCAGAGCATCAAACATCTCCATGTTTGCTCGTTTTTATTTTGAAGACTCTATTCCTGTTTTCCAAAGTAATCGCAAGAAAGTTGTGTCGTTTATTGAAGTCTTCTTCTTCACTGGAAATGAAATAGGTTATTAAAGTCAAAGAAAAAAAATCCAGACACTCGGTAAATATGTAGGATGAGGAAAATACAAACTAAATTAATGATATTTAAGATGACTTCCGTAATTACAGCAGAGAGGTCAGGGTAGGTGCCAGCTTTCCCAAGTATATAGAGTGTCAGAAAAATCCCCACAGTATATATTTTAATTGAGTTATGTTTTCTTTCCTTCACACTGAAGCATTAAGGTTTTACCCCGTTCCCGGGCCTGGGTTCCTATAATTTGACATGGCAAAATTCCCAGATCTGCCTTTTGACAGTAAAACCACATCATGCGTGGGCTCCTTCCAGCACTGAAAATCATCAGTTTCTCTCCTGATTTAAACAAAACAATATATTTCGGGGAAAAATAAAATATATATGGGGAAAAATATACACAGGGGAAAATATATACGAGGAAAAATAACTTTTACAAGGGTGAGGATGAAGCGGACGCTGTTTTCGCCACGTGAGAAATGGAAGGAGCGCACAGAAACAACCGAAACCTCGCGGAGAACGGCGAATTAACAGGAACGCAAGGGCACAGCGCGTCCCGAGGAGCTGGGTTTGCTGGATGGCCGTGAGGAGCCCGTACAAAAACCAACCAAAAAAAAGGGAATAGTACAGTGAGCCGCTTAGGTTTTCTTGGACTGGGTCTGGCTCAAAGCACTTGTGCCAACAGTGCCGGCGGGACGCGTTCCCCCATCATCTTTTTCCATCGGAAAGAGCCCTCCAGGGCCTCTGTGTACTGGGACACGGCAAAAATTACGTCGCTCCACACATTCCCCAGAGAAGCAATTTATTAGAATTGTTTTCTCCAATAACAATTGTAAGAAAGGGTGGTGGTTTTGCTTTTTTCCCCTCCCTTTTTTATTTTTTTTAAATTTTAGTCTTTGCTTTGCCTCCAGCCCATCCCGGTTAGCCAGCGTCCCTCCCCACTTAAATGCAGCGTGGGGACAGCGAGTGGTGCCCGTGGGGTGAAACAGACCCTGCACTGGTACCGGGGCTGGTTATGGCAGAGTTCTCCTTCCTTTGTAACGTTTAAAAAGGAGAAAAAAAAGACTTTTTTTGTGTCCCGGGAACAGCCTGTCCTCAAAGCAGGTGAGCAGGATTAGCTAGATTAGAGGTTCAGAGCAGAGAAATAGCCTTGAAGAGTATAAAAAGGAAGGCTAACCAAATGTGAAATCCTTTCTTGCCCTGTTTTAATTTTGGCGTCTCGTTAGCGGTGAGGTTTGAGCCTGTAGGTTCGCTCTGGTCCCCAGCATTTGCCTGGGAGAAAGCACGTTTGCGCCTGCAAATGCTCGTGTACGTTCACACGCACACGCTGAAACCGCATTTCTGCGTTAAACCAGGTCAAGTGCTTGGAAATGAAGGAAAAGTAAACAAAACCAGAATCAACCGTTACGACTTTTAAGTGCGTAACCGCAAATTTCCCGCAGGGTGAGTGCCTTGGTCAGTGCTGTTTCGTTTTGGATAGCCTTGAGTTAAGAGGAGCTGTGAATTATTTTATTTTCTTATTGTTCAGCATGCAGATCTTTATTTGACTGCAGCTATTTAAAATTTGTCTTTAAAGCAACGTCACGAATTTCTTCACGGGCCAGCCGGGATTTTAAACATTTAGATGCATGTTGGACATAGGAAACCACGTGGCCTTGTGTACATTAAGCCTGTCTTTGGTCTCTTTGGTGCTGAAAAATAAGAAATCTTGGCAAAGCAGGGGCAAAGGGGATTATGATCTGACTAAATGGGTTCTGCCTAGCAGGGCAAAAGCAGGGACTGAATTTTTAGAAGTCAGTTTTGCCACCAGTTGGCAAATCTTTCCTGTTTGGCCGTGCCTTCGTAAGGGGCTGGAGCAGCCGGACTGAAATCTTCTGCGAAGCATCGAGTGTGGGCTGGGTACGGGCATGGAAGAGTTTAACCCAAAACATTGCAGGTTTGACAGACTTGCAAGCAACTCAAAGCCAGTCCTTGCAGCAGGACGAGTCAGGCAATCTTCCCTAAAAGTGGTGTTACCAGAGCGACGTAAGCTCTAGAGATATAAAAAAGAGAGAGAGATGTGAAATAATCTTCCGCAAGTGGGCTCTGCAAGAGGTCTCAAAAGCTCTGGCTGATGCCTTTTTGGTGTCTCAAACTTTATATTCTGCCAAACTCAGAGGAAAAAGTCAGAACGTTTTGTTGGAGTGGCGCAGAGCTCATGTCCGTGCTCACCGGAAAAATGAGTCAAGGAGCCTGTGAAGCTGGGGGAGGCTGTTCCGAAATTGTATCCGTCTGCTTACGCCACGGTCCCTTGCGTGGAGGTTTTTATGTTCTGTTAAAAAATGTTGATCTCGGCGGCTGTACCAACTTACAGCGTGTCGAATGGGTGTTTATCTGAGAGACCAGAGTGAATCTATGGCATAAGCATGAGACTTAACTGAGAATTGTCTTGTTTGTACTGGCTAAGGTCTAGATGAAATGGGATTTTAAATACACGTGTTGTATTTTATTGGTGCTAGACAGATATTTAGCTGGTGTAAATGGCTTTACTTCATGTACCAGCTAAAGACTTGGCCCAGGAAAGAAGTGGGAAGATAATTAAAAACAAACAAACAAACAATTTGCTAATCTGTGTTTCATTTTTAGCTGCTTAAATTGTGTTCCGTGTTTGAGGGCAGCCAGAGGTGGTTGGAGCTGCTGTGCATTTCCCCTGATGTGTTGCTGGGAATCAATATATGGACGGAAATAAAAGCATGGGAGTCACCGAGCACCTCCGTGGCACCACCTGTCACTGCCCGGGACGTCTGAAACACCCCATCTCAGAAACATTCTGCAGGTGTTGCTACACAGTATAATGTGCAATGCCAAAAAAAAATAAAATTGTCGGGTGTGTGCAATTGCCCATCTTCAGCTTTCAGCATCATTTCTTGAAGCGTGAGCAAAAAATATTTTGTGCAAAAGCCCCAATACCTGCAAAATTTCTGCCCTGCGGGTCGCCCTCAGCCCAAGTTCAGCTGCGCATCTTTTTGCCGCTTTAACCTACAACACACTGATTTCTTTTTCTGTACATCCCGTGTTTTGCTGTTAGTTCTGTGCGGTCGGATCCCTGTAGGTAGCGGGGTGGGGCTAGATGCAGAAATACTTTTATTTGTCTGAATGTGTGTAATAGATACGTGCATAGGTTTAACATGGACAAATGGTTATATATTATACGTATATGTAATATATACACTCGTTAGTTTGTACATACAATATAGAGGTTATTTTGGATAGAGATATATAAAAGATAGAAGAAGGCAGTAATTGCCTTTAAGATCAGAGCACAAAGCATTACCTTGGATTTTACAAGGCCAGCGAGCAACAAAAGAGCAGTAATTTATGAGCTCAGCGTAAAAGAATAGCATAATTGCATTAAAAATTAATGCTAATGAACACTAAAATGGGGAAGGTGGTTATGATGAAAGTTTGTATTCATCTTCCCTGGTTTGAATGATGGCTAGTGGCTTGATTAATGGCTTAATTTCTATCAATTAGCGGGGAAAAATCTCCTACGAGACAAGGGTAAATTGAGCATTGAATTACATATCTTGCTTTTGTGTGCTAAGAGAAAAAAAAAAAAGAAGAGCG
>NW_009712955.1:0-699 GCF_000703405.1 Apaloderma vittatum | reverse complement strand
GAGAAAAGACAATGCAGAAAGAATCGTGCCTTGCCAGTGCTACCTAAGGAGACTTCTCGCTGTGCCTTTTGCAACTGGACTTGCCTATCCCGCATCGACCTTTTAGCCATCAGTGCGCTTGTAGCAAGTGTGGGTAGAGCCCTTCCCATATCTTCATTTACGAAGCCTAGCCGTGATGATATGATATGATATGATGATGACTGCCATATTTAGTTGTTTTACTGCAGTTGACAAGAATGAAGAACAGAAACCATGAAATAGTTTTTCTAAAGGAAAAGAAAATCCTTGTATTGTTTGATACTTAGGCTTGATTTGCCTTAACGTTTCCTAGAGTATGTAAAATACATGAATACCTTCTGAGTGTAACTAGCATCCCATGTAGCTAAACCACTGTCAAAAATGTCTTTCTTAGATCTGTGTTTCTTTTGCAATTTCTTTATTCATCAGTGTGTCTCACTCGGGAGTATTACTCTGTGTTCTTTTTAATCAAGTACTGTGTTGCTGTTATGAGCAGATTCCTTCCCCTCTGTACCGATAAACATAGATGTGCTTCATTTAAAATCTGAATCAAAGCACTTGAATACTTTGTCTCTTGAGAGCTTCTGAATGTTACTGAAGCCAAATATTCTCTACAGAAAACTTCAAGGAAGTTCAAAAAAGGGAGAGATTGTACAATGGTTCCTAAGAAATCTTTCTTTT
>NW_009712954.1:0-2033 GCF_000703405.1 Apaloderma vittatum | reverse complement strand
CCGCTCCTCGCAGTGCCGTGGTTTCACCCTTGTGCCAAAGGAGCTGCCAGCAGGACTGCCCTGCATCCAGCCCATGCCTGGTGCCTTGGCCTAAACCAAAGCTTCCCTGGAACCTCAGGAAATCTACTGAGAGCAGAGGGAAGCGGAGCCACAAGGTGCAAGTTAACACCGATGTACTCCGACTGCACTGCTCTGTCGAGCGTGGAGGAGGTACCCCACCGTGCCAGCGCGCCTCAGCAGAGATCCACAGCCTATCTCCGATCTGCTGACTGTGTCAGGCCCAGTTTTGAAGCAGCAACTTTCTAAGGCAGCTTCCTGATGAATCCACGTTCCCTTCTATCCTATCCATTAACGTCTTAACCACAGAGTTAAAGCCTTTTCCATTTGGTTACTGCTGTATTGTGTAATTCCAGTTTCAGCAGTGAATAATTCTGTGGATTGTCATGGTTCATTTGGGTCTCTCAAATTCCCAGAGCAATGTTACTCTGGGAATCAAGCTCAATTTCAGGAGCTCATTAGGTAAATATCAAACAAGGGTGCCAGCCAGCCCCTTTCAGCAAACTAGTCTGAAGTCTCACTTCTCTCTTTTATTGCTTCAGCAGTTCACATGCTCGTTAACTCATAAGGTCACTGGCACCCCCCACCCCCTTCCCCTCCTTAAGAGCAAAAGGGTTGCCTGGGGGAGGTGAGGGTGCTCATCCTTCCTCCTGTGTCACGCTGTGGGTGTGCCCTCTGTCACCCTGGGAAGCGGGAGAGCCTCGGCAACCCGGCTGCTGCTGGACCTGCTGCCAAAGGCTTTTGGGGGTAAGCTGGAGTATTGCCGCCTTCCAGCTCGGAAGTCTGGGCAAAACCGTTCCTGCTGCTGGTTGCAGTCAGCTTTGAAGACCTGCAGGCTTATCAGAAACTACTCAAGAGCTCCTTTGCAAGGCTGCAGAGGCAGCAGACTTGTCTCTTTCTGGCCTCGATGTGCAGAGTGCCTGCTGCTCTCGAAAGGCTGCTCCCAGCACACACCGGCCCTTGGCAGAGCTGGCCTTAGGGCAGCGCCTGGGCCAGGGCCAAGTGAGCAGCCACAGGGATCTGGGCCCGGTTTCTGCTGATGCCTTGTCGCTTCCTGACCCGATGCAGACTGGCACCGAGCAATCTGGAACTGAGGCTGCATTTTCGCTTCAGAAAGCACCGAAGCAGCTCAGTATTTCTCACGTGCGTTTGGTGCAAGTGCATCCCTGACTCAAGGCAGCTTCTTCAACAGCCGTCCAAGCTGGATGGAAGCTCACTTGGCAGGGACGGCAGCAGCTAGAAGGAGCTGCCGCCTCTGCCACATGATTTCTCCAGCCTTTGGGGTGTTACGAACCAGGGCGTGTGGTTCTGTGTGCATTTGCGGTGCCATCCCGGTCGGCTTGTGAGAAACCAGTGGAGCCTGCCCCTGGCTGAAAGGCAAGCGGTGCGTTTGCAGGAGGCAGCACTAGATGGTGCAGTCACACCAGCGCAACCGCCCAGGCGTCCTGGCTCGCTGGCCAACGGCTCTTTCCCAGGGGTGGAGCACCGATAAGGTTTGTCTGACTTTTTTCACATTAACTATACTAAGCAATACGCCCAGCTTTCCCACCGCATTCATACGGGGGCAGGTTCATGTCTCGTACCTACGAGGCATTAACTGGTTCTAATGCAGGGAGAAGAGAGGATGTTCATACATCCTGGATCCAATTGCAGGATCAAAACAGGTAATGCAAAGATCCGATAAAAGCGTTTACCCAGCAGGGAGACCTATGCCAAGGAGAACAGTGCTATTTTCAAGATTCTTCAGCCAGTATCCTATTTAGGAGGAGTTGGTGCCAGCTCCAGAAAAATGGGCAGGTCGCGCGTGTCTTTGTACTTAACTGCTCTCATGAAATGAGAGTGAAACAGCATCTCGGACATAAAAAATCCCAAGTCTATTTGGGCTAAAATTTCCTCTGAATAAACCCCGCCATTGCTGCCAGGACAATGAGAAGACTACCTTAACAGCCAGCATCTCAAACAGTTTGGCCGATGTT
>NW_009712953.1:0-8543 GCF_000703405.1 Apaloderma vittatum | reverse complement strand
AATAGTACTGGTCCCAGTACTGATCCCTGATCAGTATGGTCCCTTGGAGCTTCCCAGCCTTGTCTGCAACTTCTTGCCATATCAAATCCCAGGGCACACACTGGTTTGAGGCTCACTCACGTCGGAATAACAAATAATTCACTCTTCCTAATCCATGTGTAAAGTGTGTTTCTCCACCTCTGACATAGTATATCATGCAAATTTTTACAAGGCATTCTTGTAAAATATACTTTACAGTGTATTGGGACTGATTCCCATTTATAAGACAGCTCCTTCAAACACTCACCCCCCAGAATCAGAAAGTCACTTTAAAAACTTTTTGTTTAGAAAAATTATGTCAATCACTGTAAAAATAAGGAATGAAACTTATCTTTCCTTGTCTCCATTTAACCTGGTGCAAATTCTTACTTGCCAATGCCATTATGTTACCCACCAGAAGGGAAGTATTTTATGTCCAAAAGAGGACTTAGATGTCTATCAGCCAACTCACCAGACTATCTTTTGCAATTTAATTCAAACAGGGCTGGAGAGATTAACAGCTAAAGCCAAGTACTCCACAGATGCTTTAAATGCTCCCCACGTTCTTCCTCTAATGTCTTCATAGGTACTCTGACTCTCAGAGTCCCATCTGGCATCTCTTCATTCCCCCTCTTGTTCTTCTCACCTTTTTTTTTGTTGCCATTTTCAGGCATGGGTAGAAAAGAGAAACTGTTTTCCTCTCACACCTGTCAAGTTGATTTAGCACTGCCCAGTGACCGCACGTGGGATAAAATGCCTTGCTCCTCTCTGATGCTGCTCCAGTCCTCTCAGCACAGAGCAGACATCCAGAGTATCCTGTTCCTCCCCACACCAGGATGATAAAAGTAGGGAAATGGAGTCACAAATGTTCTTTCTTCTGTGCTACAGGAAAATTAGAAATGTGTTTTCCTCAGAAATAATGAATTAACATTACAGTGTATTTTACTACAGGTTTAATGTAGGTGTTTTTCATTACTTTATCAGATATGTACAAATCCTACCTTTTGAAAAGACAAGCTTTCAGAGGGGCAAGGCAAGCCCTGAAAGAGATAGGGGTTCTCAGTGATCAGCATCATCTGTGGCTCACAAAAAGCACCCATCAGCAAAATAGTCAGACAGCAGCAATGTTAGAGCCCGTTTGGGGCTGGCTACAGTGGCCTCTAAACACCCATATTCCATTGTCATAGAATACTCACAGAATCCTAAAACAGTTTGGGTTGGAAGAGACCTTAAAAATCATCTTTCAAGCTGGAAGAAGGTAGATTTAGAATAAATATTAGAGGAAGAAATTCTTCACCGTGAGGGTGGTGAGACACTGGCACAAGTTGTGGAAGCTCCCTCCCTGGAAGTGCTCAAGGCCAGGTTGGATGGGACTTGGAGCAACCTGGTCTGCTGGAAGGTGTCCCTGCCCATGCACATTATTCTTGTCTGGACAGGGACAGTGCGTTCAGGCAGGTGACTGAGAAGTAGCTTCCACACTGGAGATGTAAATGCACAGATGCAATGGCCATGATCATCCCTGAATGAAATCCCACCCCCAAAAAAGAAGGAAACTTGAATGCTCTCTTTGATTCCCAGCCTATTGAAGTAAATGGGACCAAATTGTCCATTAAGGTAGCTCCCAGGGACAGAAAGATTAAAGGCGATTGTCTGTTTCTACCATGAGTGATTACTCCTATCACCTCTGTCTTCTTTCAGTGAATGTTTGATTGAACTGAGTAAAGAATACAAAGCGCTTTGCATGTGTAGGTTTTGAGAGACAAATGTTTTCAGCTACATCAGAGGTTTTCTTGCTATGATTTTGCTTGAGTATTCAAAAACCTAGTGTTAAAGGCACGTATTTATGTTCATTTCAAAAAGTTTTACTTTATAAAACAAGCAGTACCACAAGACATAACCCCACCAGAAGCTGGACAAGAAGACCAGATCTAATGTGTCTTTTGCATAATAACAATACAAGCACAAAAAGCTACTATGTGTGAATATGACAATTAAATGTCAACTCTTCACCCAGACAAGAAATCTTTTGGTAATCTGCTTTTTACACAGACAATAAATTGGGCAAGACACTAAAATCCCAGGGAAAAGAGGCTCAGATGTTGAAAATTCAAGAAATTACTTCTTCTGCACCACATCTTCCACTTCCACTACTTCATCTTTTTGACAGATTTTAAGTTCATGTAGCCGTCAGAAGTCTTCATTCCAAACGCAAAAGAAATAAGTGAAATTTGATTGTGAACCATCGGATTGACCTGTCTAGCCAGCTCACTGAACAGAGAGTAACATTAAAAACCAAGAATGAATTGAGATAATGAGTGACTCATAATAAGCTGGCGTTTCAGAAACAAGTCTAGACTCAGGTTCATACTATTAAAATCTATTCAGTGAAACCACCTCTCTTTTAAAGACGTATTTTTCTCACCTTAAAAATTAGCTTGAATTCAGAGAAGGCTGCTAGAATTATCATAGGAAATAGTTTTCTCTAGCATAATCAGATGCTTTTATTCTGATACTTTTTTTCTGATGTTACATTATTCATTTGAGCCATGGGTAAGAAAAAGTGGTAATCAAAAAGGTTTCGCCAATTTTGAGGGCATTGCACATTACTCGTTCTTAGTCATACTTTGTCCTCTTTTCTTGTGACATTCTTTAAAGGATGGGCTCTTAAGTGGAAACACCATGTTACATTTCATTATTTTACATATTTGTAGAAGTGCTGAGGAGAAAATAGAAGCTGGTAGATGAAAGAAAGCTCATTAAAATCCACGGTTTCATTTTTGCTTGCCACATCTGGCAATTAGAATGTGATACAGGTCATATTAAAATTCATGCATCTAGGCCCAAAGAGTTCATTCTTCAAAGTTTTTGGTATGAGAAGTTTAAGCAAAAGCTTTAAAACTACAATCTACTTTCTAGGTCACAGGAGTGCTCCACTTTCTCTGGGCTTCTCAAGAACAGAATATAGCTACGAGGTTTAAGCGAGAGGATACCAATGAGCTAGAAAACAGCAGCGCTGGCAATTATCCAGCATATGGGTAATTCTGAGTTTATTTCATCCTAGTTCCTCTTTGAGTCATTTATCACTGAACAGCCTTCCCTTCAGTACCACCCTCAACCTTCATTTCACCCTCTGCTTCAGTTCCCCAACCCAAGAAGTTGTTTCCTCTTTCCCCTGGAATCCCTTTTCTGTTCCCAACTCCTGTCCCATTTCCCTTCACGCTTTTCCTCTCAGCTCCCAGACATGCCAGCCCCACCTGATTTTTGGCCCTCACGTTCCACTCCAAGGTACCTTGCCAAAGTTTCTAACTGACTTCTAGCTGGAGCACTAAGAAATTAGCCCATTCTCAGCGTGCCAGCAAAGCTCAACACGCTGGACTTCAGATGTCTTTGGAAACTCTGATGACTGTCTTTGCTCCTAGGCTTCCTCGTAACTCTCCAGGTATGCCTTCAGCTTGCCTGTCTGGTTTTAGTCTTCCCCCTTTCCATCTTTGCTCCAGCTAATCCTGCCCAAAACTGCAATTTTGGCAAGCAATGCTGATTCACAGGCTACATTTTCCTTCTATGTTGCCTTCTTTTTAAGTGCTTTCAGCTATCAGTTCAATGCCTTATGTATCACTCATACCTTTTTCCTAGCAAACAAATTCACCATTCAGATGCCAGCAACACCATCAATTTGCCATGGTCTTAACTCCACACCCTCTTCAGGTCTTCATCACCATTTTGCTCCAAAATCTTTCCAGTTTTTCCTGAGTAACATCTCTATGATTCAGCTTTTGCTCCTTATTCACTCATTGATCTCTCTTTAAGTCTTCATTATCTCATATCTTGATGAATGCTGCAAATAATGTGTTATCAGTCTATTTTTATACATTCAGATTCTTTTTCTGCAAGATAATTTTTGCCGCTACTTGCATTGGCCATTTTATCTTCTTTTCGCCTTCTCTCATTGACTCCTCCTCAGACACATGGTTCGATGAGATCCCAACCCATTCCTATGCACTACATAAATTAAATAAACAAACTAACAAACCAAAAGCTTTAAGAATTACAGTATTAAACTGGTGGCAACATTCCAGAAAAATAAACAAATATGGAGCAATCAAATAGTGACACATCTGAAGAGTTTCATCAAGTTTGGGGAAAGCAACAGAGAAGGTTAAAACAAAGGAAATCCTGACTACTGCACACACACACACATACAATGGATTGTGCAAAGATAAAACCCTGGAAGACCTGTGAAATACAAAATAAATGTGCACTAAAAGCTGTTCCACCACATGAATAAACATCGCTCCTTTATTTTCTGAAGGCATTCAGAACTGAGGTATGGCCACCACAAGAGCTACTATAACAAGTACAAGTTTTCTGAATCAAACCCAAACAATCACAGATTTAATTGTTGCAGGTTCGGGTGCAATAGGATGGACAGTGTGAGCTGCTCTATCACGACTCGGAGCGATGTGCGACGCTGAGAAACATTTGTGGGGACCTCAGCCCCACAGACCTCTGTGTGATGAATTTCTCCCCTGTGCACACAGATCCCCTGTAGGGATCTGCCCCACAGATGGTAGCTGGGATGGTATATATTAAACTCTATTAAAGGCCTCATAAAAGAAAAACATTGATGTTAACAAGACTCTTTCCACTGATCTGAATGGGCTTTGGAATGAGGCCTAAACAAACAAGGATGGAATTAGAAAATGGAACTATGTATATACAGAAACCTGTCAATCCAACTGTTTACCTTCCAAGGATGACCTAGTACCACTTCATTTTTGAGTCATTTAAAGGGCAAGGAAGCAGGCTAATATTTTTAACTGAGTATTCCCAATGATTGATTCCAATAATAGTTAAAAAAACCCAAACAACACCGCAACACCGCTGGCATCAATAGGATCTCTTGCTACAGTGTTATTTCACAGATTGAAAATTTCTATATTCTCACTACCTTCTGGAATTAGCTTAAACAAATTGATTCTGTGTCATCTGTTCTGTGCCATGTCCTTCAGATGGTTAGGTTCGATTTCAACTTTTGATGCAAAGCTAGGGCTGATCAGTACCAGCTGCTCAGCCAACGGGCAGATCACACGTTCCCCTTCCTCCACTTTCTTCATCCCAGCTCCCAGCCAGACCATTGTTACAACTAATTAATCCCGCATGCCCCAGCTGCCAGTGAGCTTCACAAAAAGCAATTTTTTTGTATTTACTGCACTTCCAATAAATTAATTCCAGTTCCGGGTACACATATAAACACATAAATGTATACACATATACACAACACACGTAATTACACAGACAGATTTATAGTTACTATTCCTTGATATCTGTTTGGCAACTGCTATTATCATTTCTAGCTGTTCTCTTCATATGCCAAATGTGAGAAATTGTAGGTATGTATTATTATTTAGACATCTCTGTGAGGGGCCAGACTTTCACATGTTCATTTCAAACCCAACCGTGGTGACATGGTGACATGGCACTCAGCACCAGAGTCACTGCACCAGCAGAACCTGGCCCTTGCCTGCCAGGAGAGGAAAAGGAGAAATTTCAAATATTATAGCCAGAACTTTTAATGCTCTCCAGATAAAACTGCCTTACACTTCCTGCTAAAAACCTCCTGGTTTTACTTACACCTTTAGCAAATGGTAACAGTGCTCTTTGCTGGGTGTTTGCCTTAGGGCTTATTATGGCTATTTCAGTTAAAATAGTTCAGCTACTCCTGAGGAAATACACTGTATTTTGTCATATTAAAACAAGTCCAACAGCCAGTTCGTTTTGCTTGTGTCAAGCCTCCACATGCTAGAGCAAGCAGCAAAAGTTTGGTAGGGGGGATTGGTTGTTTGTTGTACCTCTGGCTACTTTTTTAAAAAGCTCGTAGGCTTTAAAATTTCTTATTGCACATGGCTGGTGAAAGCCTGGAGCTTGGCAGCTCAGACGTATCGAAAGAGCACAAGCCTGCTGTGGAAGCAGGGACCGAGCTATTTCCAGCTGCTTTTGGTGGATTCTCCTGTGCTCCCCTTGACCTCGTGTCTGGCCATGCTGAGGAAGAGGAGGAGGCTGAGGAAGGACCTCACCCGGAGTCAGTGACTCAGGAAGGGTGGAAAGTAAAAAACAATCTATTAGAATATGAATCCTGCACAAGTCACTTAGTCGGCACACAATGGAGTGTTTGCTGGTGAAGGTTTGAGGAGGTCTTTTTTTCCCTAATTCCATAATTATCTATATGCAAAAATGTATGTAATTCCTTTTGTAAAATCAAACGTTCTTATGAAATGACCAAATTCTGATCACCTGTAAGCAGGTCATCGGTGTAATATAAGTCTGAATTTTGTACTGCTGTGCCTGCAGTGCATAAACTAAACCAGTTTTGGAAGGCATGAGTGTTCCACCATGAGTGAGGTAATTACCGGTATGGCTGATGCCTTCTTCACACCTGCAAGGTGCTCGGTGCAGCGGGTGGGGGTCAAGTAAGATACCTGTTTGTAAAGATAAATGCCCTCACAGAGTTTCCTTGTCGCTGTTGTGGTGCTCCATGCTTGGCAGAGCATGTGTGATGTTTTAGTGTCAGTGATGTTTTAGTGGGAAAAAGCCAACGGGGAAGGCAAAAGCAGAGCTGAACTGCAAACTACAGGCTGGACACCTGTGTTGTCTCCAGCACCCTAAAGAAGAAAAGGCCTGATACTTAATGAGGTAGCTCCAAAATCCATGTGTTGCCCATGGTTAGATCATGAACCCAATAAGCCAGTCCTTGAGATGATCCAGGCAGTATCATCTCTTTGGGAAGCTGCTGCCAAGTTGTTGGCCCCTGGGGCAGCTCTGGGCACAGATGTCTCTGCTCCCCTGGACAAGATGCACTAATCGTCATCCATGATTTCAGCCTTGAGCTACATGGACAATCCAAACTGTCCACCCCACAAATGGTTTTCCAGATTTCAGAAATGGCATTTTCTTATCACTGTTGATTATTTTAAAAGCTCATATCTTTGCTAATCAAAGGCTAATTAATTTCTTTTAAATATCAAACTGAAAATATTTTGTTCGTTATCTGATAGGTGTAACTGGGAATAGTTAACGTCACTTTACATCCCTAGATCTTCTGCTTTCCTGTACTGCATGTATTAATTACTCTAACTTGCAAACTTTGTGCCACACGTTCCAGTACTTAACCTTGAAAGTTTCTTTCTGAAGTAAGGGGGATTTCAGCTGTAGGGGAGTGGGATTTGTCCCCAAATTTTACAGCTCTGAAGTTCATGGGCCAAACTAACTCCTCCAAACCAGTAAAGTACCTACTGTGCATTTGGGAAACATGGAAAGAAATTGCTCTTCATTCAGGGTAGTGCAATTAGCTGTTAATGGGAACTGCCTGGTAAAAGCTGATTAAGATTCTGCAGACTTTAATAATTGCATATTTTCATCCAATCAAAGGCAGAAAACAGAAAATGGAATTAAGAATGGCCTTTTGTTATAAGGCCTTTTTGTTGCTGTTTAATTTCTTGATTTTACAGGTTGATAATTAAATTGAGCTTGTTATGGCTCAATCTCTTACAGGAAGATCTCTGTTTACATATCTTCCTCTTGAGGGCTTTAAAGAGAAATCTCAGAGAAATTATAAGTAAAATTAATTCAGGAATTTCTCTTAGATTAAAATGACAAGGTATAAAGTAGCATGTCACCATATACAGTCAGCTTTTGCTACAGAATCTATCTCTCTTGCTTATAGAGGAGCAGCTTTAATAGCAAGCCAGTTGTCAAATATAGTTAAGAAGGAAAAGTCTATATACTAGTTAGAGTGCAGCATAACTCTGAAATCGCTTTACTTGTTGAGGAAAGAGTTAAACAGCCTATAAAAGTTCTGTAAATTTGTTCTGCAGGATATTAAAAATTAATGTGCTGTCATCATCACCACGAGCACATCTACTGTTATTATTACTGAGCCTGCCATTAACTGGATATTCATAAATGCTAAAAGTCACGGTCAGCGTGAGGTTCTGACTCCGAGTTCTGGAGGAGGAGGTGGAAAGTTACCTGGTGGAGCTTCCAGAACGGTTTTGCCTTTTTTGTTGCTTTTCTTCGGTTTTAACTCTTTCCTGCTCGGTTTGGCACCCGGGCGCTCCTCGGGCTCTGCAGCACGGTTCGCTCCTTCCTCTCGAGGTTGCTCCGTGAAAGGAAAAAACTCTTCGCCGGGATACGGAAAGGAGTAGTAATGATCCCTGTTGCTAATCTCCTGCAGGTAATAATCCTGATCGTCCATGGGTACAGCCCGGGACACATCCCCCAGCAACGCCAGCCCCAAGAGAGCGAGGCAGAGCTGAGAAGAGCACGAACCCTCCTTGCTCAGGGCAATCATTGTCGGTGGCTTTTGCAGAAATCTCTGCAAGTCCCAGCGGCTTTATTTGGAAAAGAGGGCCAAATGGAGAGCCCGGGCAGCTGGCGAACCCCCGCTCCGCTCCCCTTACCCCCCGAGGAGGACGCGGAGGGCTAAAGGGTCCCGCCTAAGAGGAGCAGCTCCGCTCTTGGGGTAGTTG
>NW_009712952.1:0-2440 GCF_000703405.1 Apaloderma vittatum | reverse complement strand
CAGCCCGGCAAAGCGCCAACAGCCTCTGCCCGCTCTGCGCGCTGCCAGCGCTCACCGGCACAGCTTGCCGGAGGCGACCGCCTGCCCTAAACCCCTTTCGCTCGGTGCCACCTGGCAATTCTGCAAGACAATCGTTTAAAAACTGACAGGTTGGGAAATCTCAAGCTTTTCCCTTCATGTCACTGTTCATAAAAAGCCAATAGTTCACGAGAAATCCATTTACAGACAATTCTTTGGACATATTACTACTTTATTCTCTACATGGAGATCTCATGTCCCTTCTCAAGACTTTCACATGACAATTTTTATTATTTTTCTTAACAAGTACAGAGGCTCCTGGTTTTCTTTTAGTTACCCATAAAGCTACTCCATGATGACAGAATTTCTTCCACAGCCTTCACCGTCTCTCAGACAGAAGAGTATTCACCCAGTATGTCAGAGCAGAAACCTAATGCTCCATCTCCAAGGGCTTCACTCGCAGATCAATGCTTTCTGGACTGAGACTTTGGGGAAACGTGTGCTTAGCAGCACCAGCAACATTTTTAGAGGTTCAACAGATCTGAAGATACCCTAAGTTCTAGTCTCAAGAAGGTTCAAGAATACAGGACACTGCATGAGGCAGAAATAGTTAGGAGGGAGGAAGGTGTATGAAGGGGTAAAAAAGTATTAAACCCCACAAGGTGTTTGGAAGGCAAAGACCAGCAGACAACACAAGTGAGAGTTAAGCTTCAGGATGCATGTATTCCAAGTGGATTTAGTATTCCAGACACAATCTTCTGGACCTGAATATTTGAATTCTACACGAGTCTAACACATAGCAAGGTTCCGCTGCATTCCACAGTGAATTAAAGAGCAAAGATTGTCCTGGTATATTAACAAACTCATGACATCATACAGTGCTGTCATCCGTTCAGCAGATACATAACTCTAAAGAGGAAAGACTCCAGCTTGCAAGCCACAGAACAGCCTTGAGTAGCTCAGCTAAAACATGTTAATGAAATTACTTCAGTCCAAGCCTGTCTATCTGTTCCGCCCTTCGAGAGCGGCGCTGCATGCAGACATCTCGCCCTTCCCTTTGTAGGGGGCTTTGTGGTACATCCATCACGTAGCTCATTTCAAGCACTTGGAAGAACACCTTTGTATTCTAGGAAGCTATTTCTTGCATTTCTCTGGATGCCAGCTACACGAGGCTTAATCCATCACATTTGTAGCCATCTACTGCCAAGAAGCAAATACTTCATTGAGTATTTTATAGCTATTGCATTTTGCAGAGACAAACTGTGACTACCCAGATCAGAATAAATAGCAGCAATAAAAATAAAGACTTCAGTGATTTGATTTTCTTAAGCACATCCAAAACCTTTCACTTTGGAAATAAGACAAGACATGAATACAAGGTACATGTCTGTCACTTAAACAGCAAGAATCTACCTTTACAAAGCCCACCTTTCTTTTTTCAGTATAAACTACTGCTAGTCCTTGAGGTGGCACTGTTCATCTCTGTCATTTAAGTCATTTTCCCTCATTGTAACGAAGTCAGAAAAATAAACTGATTAGATGATTAATAGAATTCTATTGTGAAAATAAATGGCAGCTCTATTCAGTAGCCACTATAGCAAGTCAAAAGGTCTGGAGTAGAGTAGGGATGACTGTATTAGACACCAAGTGAAGAAAATTGAGATTGAAAATGGCATTTCACAGACTATCTGCAATTCTTAGGTTGGTTACTTATGAGAAGTACATTTAGCACACTTGAGTAGAAGAGCAGATAGATTAGTGTTGAAATAAAGAGCCCAAGTAGGATTGATTAAAAAAAAAAGGTTAATTAATCCAGAATCCTATGCCATTATGGTAATATAAAATAGAGTTGCAATGCTATAGTGAAATTTTTTGCAAGGGCTACAAAAGTAATTTGAACAAACTAAAGAAAAGTCATATCAGAATGCGGACTTACTTCCTTTCTCTAACTTCCACACACTGATGTGTTTATCTGCAGGGGAGGAGAAAAGAATCCCAAACTGTTGCAAGGCAACTTCAACACCTTCACTCTTCAGTGGTCACTTTTGTCAGCCTTATCATGAACTATTCAAAACAAGTGAGATCAAGTAACCCTGACCACAACCTAATGAAAGCAGCAGCTACAGGGAGTGAGCCAGGTGAGCCAAGAGAAGTTATTCTTCCCCACACCAGACAGCTGCAGCTTCCCTTGCAGCAGCCATGAATGCTTTGTACTCCCCAAAGCCCTTCAGGCACACGGAATCTGAACAGATACATTTCTAACCAGTGCAAGTCTATCTTAAAAACAATTCTGTAAGTCGTATAGCTCTTGCTTTAGATCTATACATAGACTAACTGGAATAGCTACTTCCTCCTTCCTATTCTAACAGCTAACAAGCTGTCACTTATTACAAGGTTAGTACTTTGTTAATTAAGCAAATTC
>NW_009712951.1:0-5602 GCF_000703405.1 Apaloderma vittatum | reverse complement strand
AACGGCTGAGGGAACTGGGATTGTTTAGTCTAGAGCAGAGGAGACTGAGAGGAGACCTTATTGCCCTCTACAACTACCTCAAAGGAGGCTGTAGTGAGGCTGGTGTTGGTCTCTTCTCTCAAATTATTAATGATAGGACAAGGGGGAATGGCCTCAAGTTGCGCCAGGGGAGGTTTAGATTGGATATTAGGAAGAAATTCTTCACTGAGAGGGTAGTTAGGCACTGGCACAGGCTGGGCGCGGGGGGGGGCCATCCCTGGAGGTGTTTAAAGAACAAATAGATGTGGTGCTTGAGGATATGGTGTAGTGGTTAGAGAAATGCTGGGAAAAAGGCTGGACTTGATGACCCTGGAGGTCCTTTCCAAAAATAATGATTCTGTGATCCTGTGATTCATTTTTCATACTGTCAGTCAGGGCTCTTTGTGGTTCCTTTACATCCACACCAGTACAGAACAGAATACGAAACTGCCACTCAAAAAATGTAACAAATATTTTTGTTCTGTTTTTCATCTAGCATTAATCTACCATTTCTTAAAACGTCAGAACAAATAAAAAGCAACCCACAAATGCTAGCATGTCTTCATGCCAAAACCTCCACCAAGGGAGCAACTCAGCATAACATGCTTGCGTGATAATTTACCCAGCCAGAATGTTCTTGGCTCTCTCATCACTGCAATACAGGCTCCTAAAATAAGAGCTGTGAACACTATAGTGCAGTCTTTACCTTTCTCTTTTGAGCTCATGTGTGTATTGCAAATCCTCAATATCAAAATAGGTCAAGATAAAATATGTAAAACATCATGTAAAGGCAGCATAAGCTTTAATTACTCAGAAAATATGAAATATCTGGTTTTTTTTTTAAAAAAGGCCTATATATGAAACAGAAGCTTTTGTTCTTATAAAAAAAAATAAATCCATTAGTAGTGAGGGTTGAATTTCCAGTATCGTCAGTGTAATGTTCAGATAGCAGCTGTTCATAAGGCATATCTGACTGTTGTAAAGGCAACCTAAGAATAATTAGGAGGGTGAGGAGGGAAGGGTATATTTCAGATGAGTTTTTGACTCACCACCTAGTTTTTAGCCTTTAAGATATAAGCTTTATATTTCAAATGCTTTTTCACAACCATGTCATTTGGACAGGGATGTGGAGAAAAAGGAGAATCTATTTTCCCCCTTCTCTTGCCCTTCCAGAAAAAAAGCTTTGAAGAGCTAGGGCCTCTAAAAATTGCACAGATGCTTGGACTTTGAGTATTTATTTCTTCTATTTTTTAAGCCATCTTCCACCCATAATAGGTATAAACAGAGGAAAGACTTTTGCCAGAAGGCAACTGGGTCTCTTTGTACCTTTTTACTGGGATACTGATATAGAAGATGCATACTGGAAATGTGAGCAAGACGGCTTAAAAGTAGTAACTTGCTTATTGAAAGGCTCAAGCTAAAATTAGACTGTCTTGAAAATTTAGGGAAAATAATGTATTGGAGAATACTTTTTTAAGTGTTTCTTCCTTTTAAGTCATCCCTCTCTGAACCTGACTACTTTCCCCTGCCACCTTTCCCTGCTTTGAGGGCAGTATTAATAATACTGACTCCTCCAACAGAAACAGAAAATGCCAAACTTTGATCTTTATGCTTCACAGTAAAAAAATGGGACCAATAAAGAGTATCCATGCCACAATGTTACAACAAAGGTTGACCTTATAATTCGCATGATGCTTAAAACTTACAGCTGGTATCAGGGCAGTAAAATGAATGTTTTACTCACAGGCTTATAAAATAGAAATTGGATTACTATTATGACCATGAAGTTGTCATCAGTTCATCTTAATTTTTACAAGATTGGATGTGAGTTACGATTTTTTTAACAGTATTTGATTTTTAACAAATGGCAGTAAATATCCTGAGTTTCAATTGTAAGACCAGCAAAAATACATGAACAATGTCTTATTTCAGAGCTGTACGGAGACCGCTGTTAGACGCTCAGTGCAACAGCACCCTCTACATCCTACGACTTTTAAGTGCATCTAAATACATCCCTCACTTTAAGGAGAGCTGCATCAGGTAACAATATTATTGATACATTTTCTGGGCTTTTAGTTTGACCTCAACGGCACACAAAGATTAAAAGCAAATTATAAACACAGGAGTAATTAAAGGCATGGAGAACAGAGTGAAAAGGAACATGAGTTCACAACCTGGAGCCTGTTACCATTCTTCGTTTCTGGAAAAACAAAAATCCAAGAAAGGGAACTGAGACAAGCTGATTCATGTTGACTTCAGTAGAGGATTTGGGATGATCTCTTGTGAAAAGTTACTAGTTTACAGATGAGAAGTAGCACAGGCACTTAGAAAAAGGGTCAGAGGAGACACAACAGTGGGTTTTGCTGAAATGCAAACGGGACGCTGGAAGGCCTGGGGAATTCGCTGTGTACAGTAGTCATTCGCAAGGTAAGGACACGGGAGGCACACAGCAGGAGGGAAAGCAGATGGAATTCTAGTCTACATAAGGCGTATTCTTTCCGCAGAAATGAGTAGTAGTAAAGGACGCTGCAGTTGTACAAAACTGCTAGTCTTCTCTGGTATGCAGTGTGCAGTTTTGATCACTTTTTTTTTTAAATGTGTAAAATCAGACTGAAACAATGGAAGAAAATGTTTAGTGGGAAAAGAAGAAACATAGTAGATGTGTTTCCCACGAGGCGAACATGTGCTAGGGCACATGGAAACAGAGGGGGTGGTTGGTGGCAAACAACGTGGCTTCACCAAGGGCACATCCTGCCTGACAAATGTGGTGCCTTTTTATGATGAGGTTACAGCATCGGTGGAAAAGGGAAGAGCAGCTGCTGTCTAATACAAACAATTAGGAATTGATTTCTTTTTTTTTTTTTCTATAGTACTCAGTTTCTTACCCTCCACAGCTATTATTTGATAGCTTTTGGGGGAAAATTGTGCCAGTCTAGCCTAAAACACACATCTCATCTTCTGAGAATAAAATTTGGGTGTTTGTTTGTGATTTTTTTCCCCAAAGAATGCAAAAGGGAAGAAGAACTCTTGATTTTATTTGCATTTCTCATAAGAACAATGAAACCTTTTCCAGCATTTCTGTGCTCATAGTAACACAGTATTAGACCACATTGGACCCATATTTGGGAGGAATCGATTAGCACAAGTTGTGGATATGTTTGAAGCTGACCACATAAGTAAGTGCTCCCATGGATATTGGTTTTTTTCAAGATTAAAGCTATGTTCCTTTCTGAAGGATGACCTTTAGAACTGTGCAGTACCTAGGCTTGGGTGGCATCTTTTACGTTCCTAAATGCTCTGACTCATGGAGAATGAGGCATGTGTGTGGCAGAGAGGAGTAACCCACTTCGTGCTCAATCATTTGGAAACTCGCCCTCAGCATTTTGTGCTGCTTTACAGCATCTGTGTTCTCCAACCAGCACGGCCTCCCCACAGGAAAAACAAACGTGTCCACCAGCACTGCGCAAAATGTGCCTGCAGAACAGCTGAATTCCTGACAGGTTCCCCGACGTGATTACAGTCATGAGGAGCACCTTCACCTCTTGGCTGCTGTGCTTCTGTCTCTCTGTTTGGTCACCACAGTACAAGAAGGACATCGAGGTGCTGGAGCGGGTGCAGAGAAGGGCAACAAGGCTTGTGAGAGGTCTGGAAAACATGCCCTATGAAGAGCGGCTGAGGGAACTGGGTTTGTTTAGTCTGGAGAAGAGGAGGCTGAGAGGAGACCTTCTTGCCCTCTACAACTACCTAAAAGGAGGCTGTAGTGAGGCTGGTGCTGGTCTCTTCTCTCTAATTACTAATGACAGGACAAGGGGAAATGGCCTCAAGTTGCGTCAGGGTAAGTTTAGATTGGATATTCGGAGGAAGTTCTTTACTGAACGAGTGGTGAGGCACTGGAACAGGCTGCCCAGGGAGGTGGTGGAGTCACCAACCCTGGAGGTGTTTAAAAAAATAGTAGATCTAGCACTTGAGGCTGTGGGGTAGTGGTCAGGTATGCTGGGATGAAGGTTGGACTAGATGATCTTCAGAGGTCCCTTCCAACCCCGAACATTCTGTGATTCTGTGATTCTGCTTCAGGAGAAACGCATGCCTAGCTCTGAGAAACCTTCCCACCAAGTTTCAGTTCCAGGAATACTTTGGCTAAGAACTGGCATCCTTCAAAAACAGAGGGGGAAGTTTAGACTTTAAACGGATATTTTTTAAAAGTCATCATTGATTTTAATCACGCTTTTAAATGCATCTCAAAGGCTTAGACAGAGATCAAAGAGGAGCTACAAAAGAGCAACTCATTATGGCCTTGATTTCCAGTTTTCTTTCTCCATCGCATTTTCTTTTTACCTGATATGTTACATAAGGCTCTCTAGAGGTACAGTTCAGCACGGAAAACAGGGAGGGGAATAAAGTGAAGGCTTGCGGTCTCTTCTGGAGACACAGCAGCTCTGTGCCCATCCCTCTTTGGACCACCAGTCAAATATTTCAGTTTGTCTTGAATTGTTAAACACAGTAATTAAAGAAAGTAAAGAAATCATCTTTGCTTTGAGCTACTTGATTTAATTTTGTCAAAGATAAAAGAAGAAATGTTCTGGGCTCAATAGAAATTCAAAGGCAATATGCTCTGAAAAATGTTTACTCTGAGCACGCTGCAGGACATATTTGCAAAATGAAATCTTGAGTGCTTTTTTGGAGCCAATATTGCTTAGAGGAGTAATGCCAGCCTAAAAGACCACATAAACTGCTTTTTAAACGGCTCATGGACATATTGTAGTATTGACTGAACGTTTTCTTTAAACAACCTTGCAGAGGTACCTTCATGTACTTTGCATCTGATCACCCTTCAGTAAGAAGAATCAATAAATGCACTAGAGCTGTTGATCAAAGCTGAAACACATGAGAAATTACTACGGTCAGTTTTTTATGTGGGGGAACAAAAGTTAACTTAAGCTTTAAAAAAAAATGCTGGAAGATACATTTATTTTATCTACAAAGGACTTCTTATTTTATTTTAAAACTATAAAATAAAGCAAAAAAAACCCATATTTTAACCATAAAATGACTGCTGTCAGATCCCTTCCCCAGCGCAGTCTTACCTGCCCTGAAGCTGGTCTCCACAGCAAGTCATTTTATGGTTAAAATATGTCTACCTGCTCTAGATCATGTTGCTTATAACCACGTGCTCTCAAGATGATTCTGCATATGTGCATGTATAGGGCGCTCATCTCAAATCAAATAATCATAAGCCCTAGCTGTAGGGTCATTTTAAAACAACTCAAACAGCTGCTGGAGCTGAGGAAGCAGCCTTGCCCGTGCCTTGTCTTTGTCCCAAAAAGGAACACGTTCATGGTATCACAGCCTCCCTGTCAACCACAGAAACGGAGGGAGGAGTGGACAGGATTTGGGCAGTAACTTAGATCAAGCATCTGATGCGGCCTTTTGCAGAGAGTGCTGGGGCAGTGGTGTAGTGAGAGAAGCAGGTAGATCCTGTGGGTGTTGCAGGGCAGGTGAGCCCACACTTTTCAGCTGGAGAAGCGTGGTAACGGGCACTGGGTTTGCAGTGTGGGTGCTGTCTTGGGTTACAATATGTAACCAA
>NW_009712950.1:3935-9664 GCF_000703405.1 Apaloderma vittatum | reverse complement strand
GGCTGCCGGTCAGGGTCAAACCACGACAACTGGTCATAAATAAGGTGGGGTAAAAAAAAACACAGGTAGACATGAATGTAGAAGAGTCTTATAAAAGTGAATCTCCTGTAAAGATAGGATGTTACCATTTAGGTTTTTGGTACAACATTAACAACAGTTTGTTTTAGCCGTGCTGTGTACACACATATAAACGTTTCAGCTGGAAGTAGGGCTAAGGGCTCAGACGCAGACTCACAGGAGGTTAAGGCTGGAAGGAGCCCTGGAGGCCGTCTCGTCCAATCCTCCAGGCAAGCAGGGCCAACTGCAGCTGCTTGTCCAGGAACATGTCTGGAGGTTTCTGACTGTCTCTGAGGAGGGAGACTCTACAAAATCACACCACCCATGCTTGGCAACGTGCCACACATCAGCTGACCTCCGCTCACTGCTTGGGTATGTACTCTTAACCTCAGGTGACATACCACATCCTCATGTCTCAGGTTTTTGACAACCTGATCTAGCAGAAGGTGTCCCTGACCTTCTCCAAACTTCCAAAACCCACCTGGATGTGTTCCTGTGTGGCTGCCCTAGGGGATCCTGCTCTGGCAGGAGGTTTGGACTAGATGATCTCTAGAAGTCCCTTCCAACCCCAAACATTCTATGATACTATGAAACACAAAGGTAATGAAGAAGAAGGGAGTTGTAACCAATTCCTGCCAGACGGCAAAATGACTGGCATCAAGAGAAGAGTTTGGCTTGTCTTACAGGAAAAAAAGCTGTCTTGCTGCCTTACAGCACCAAAAACCATATGTTGATAGGTTTGGAGGGTGTTTTGGAATTTCATGTGTAACTTAGAAAATTCCCAGGACAATTTTTCAAGATGTTTTAAAAGTTATAGAAGTAGGAATACTGTTGGCAAAACCCTGCACTGAGCTCATTGTGACACATTTATCATCTTTATTTTGTATGTCAGTATCAGAACACAGATCTCGGATTTGCTCAAAATTAAGTGCCTTTCACCAGCATATTTTTTCCAAAGGGCCAGTATTGTAAGTGTGAGTGATTCTACAAATTCTTTGGCATTAACACTAGGAAAAAAAAGATGAAAAAATAAAAGATAGACTGAATTGAAAACAATTAGCATTTGTGCATAACCTTCTGTCCACTTCTGCATTGCATTTGTGACAGTGCCACATCCGGCAGCCATACAAAATCCAGGACTTATTAAGCCAAGCAATGAAAGATAACATTTTTCTCCTGAAGAATCTACAGCCAAGACAAATAACTGTTAGAGGAAGGAGGCAAGAGCTGACAGATGTCAGTTTAATACTGATGGGGGTGGGAAAATAAGCAGGCTGTCTGATACTGTTAAAACTAAGAATCCCAAATCACTTGTACAAGTATGTTATAGCTTCTCCCCTTCATTTTTCCACCAGCTGCTTTTTGAAAGAAATTTGGGTTACTAAACAAGGTAAGCAATTTATTTTCAAGTAATGAAATATGTATCAAACACAAAGTTAAACACCTAAGACCCTGATATGAATCTGCCAGACAAGCTGGTTATCTTAAATGAGACCTATCTTCTCAGCTATCCCAAGACCTATACTTTCTTCCATGGCAGCTTAATTTCCTTAAAAGCCTTCCATAAGGGCCTGTCTTTCCAAAGTCCAAGTGCCTCTTGAATCAATGGAGAACTCAGACAGATGCATGAGTCACAGTTCTCCTTTGCAAAAGCCATGCCAGTTCTTTCCCAAATTTTCCCTTTTCTACTACAATTTCTGCTATTTTCTCAGGTGCAAATAATTAATACTTAGCATTTATGTTCCAAGTTTTCCCCCTACAAACTACTTTTTTCTTCAAGTCAAATTAACCCTCTCAGTCTCCCTGCTACTGAGGCTATTTAAACCGAAGCTCATCTATGACACAACGCCTATATTTTGAACTATTTTTTCAGTCTTGAACAAATATTAAGGCACTCTGGCAACCTGACACAAAATTATCACTACTTTCATTCTGTATCTCTACTGACGTTTCAGCTTCTCCAATACATGCCCTGTAAAGTAAGTTCCAGCATGAGTCCTCCCCAGACTTTCCCAATTAAATTCTGGTTTCTTGTTCTGTCCTTGTATTCTCTAAAAACCGTTTTCCAGCTTCATCTATCAGCCTTATTTCCTCCAGCCCTCTGTCAGAACATTTTTTTGGCCTGCTGAAAGTACTCAAACTCCAAGACTAGCTCACTTTTTTAGCCTTCAATGTGTCAGCTCATATTCTTTTTCTGCTTCCTTCACATGAGCACAACTTCAGGTTTTTGAAGAATGCCTTCTAACAACTTCCCTTCCCTGATGTTTAATTACACTAAAATTTCTTCATCTTTCAAAAAGGTAAAGATGTCAGAGCTCCAGTCTGATATTTTTACACAGTTTCTGTACCACTTGCAGAGATGTCGCCTATTCACTTTCTTCTTAGTCAAGTTTCCTCATTTTTATGCTGCTCCCATTATGAAATCAAGCAAAGCTCTGATGCCACCGAGGTGTCTGATGCTGTGGCAAGGATACAGTACTAGGCGGTCACTACCGCAGAAGGACACAGCACACTTGAGTGAAGCTCTCACCCATTCTGTGTCACTGCTCCCCGACAAGCTCTACAGTATCGCAAAGTTTAATCTTGGCACTTTTCCCCAGTTTCTTCTCAAACTTCCTTCAGCATGTCATAGATACTAAATACCCTGGATCTGGACTCAGCAATACAAATATAACACATTTTCCATGTTGAAACTACGAATTTTAAGCTTTAGGTATTCCAGCCTTGGACACATGGACTATTCAATTTGAAGACTTTATTTAGTTTTAAACACCATCCCTCTGCCTGCAAAGCACCTAAGACTAGTGGTAGAGTCTAACACTTACTGTCCTTCCATCAAGTTTCTCTCTTGTGCTCTGAATTAAAACGTAGACGGGGATACTTCTCTCACCCCATCTTATATGTTTCTATACAAATAGATGGGGAAAAAAATGCACAAAAAAGAAAAAAATGTCAATTTGGTGCTTGATCCATTCAGAAGAATCTCACAGTAAACTTCCAAATGAATCTGCCATTAAATCAAGTAATACACCTTATCTCTTTAACACCAGTACTCAGATTATATGTAGATTCTGATATCTTCTTATTCTAAGTTCATGTCCAACAGTTTCTAAGAGAAAACATTTTTAGAACTGACTAAAAATAGTATGTACATTATTCTCCCCTTGTGTTATGACTAATTTTCTCAGCACAGCTTTCCTATTTACAAGGAGACATCGCAGAATTGCAAATATCCAAGAAAAGAAAATACAAACTATAAAACTCTTAAATAATATCAGATAAATGTGCTGGCATGTACATCACCTGTGTCTGGATTCCCACTGGGAAGATAGTAACACATGCAGGTTTTGAGGACTTGCACATGAAACAAAACAAATCTGATCAAATAAATCCACTGGATTTGAATCCATTGAAACTTGTGAAAAGGCTCCTTTGGGATTTTAACCAGTTTCTGAACAACGCTAACAGCGTAAACTGGTATAGAAAAATTTTAGCCCCTAACCAAAGCTGACAAGGAACAGTAGCTGATATCAGTATCTCATATCCTGCTGCCTCAGCTCATTACGGTAGTAGTGCTAGACTGGGAAATATACGGGAAATACAAGAGATATTTTCTTATATATACAAATATTTTCAATACCTATAAATATATATTTTTTAAATATAAGGGAAATATTTTCCTTGTCTCTTTAACTGTAAGTAAGCTACATCAAGGGAAGAGATCAGCTGGTCTTCAGAGAAGAAAAATGACCTTACCCACAGTTATAAAGGTCACTCACACACAGTGACGACTACAGAACTGGCTGGCTCAGCAGGCTATACATTTTTGTGACAGCCTCACTTTCCCTGTATCAGCCCTGGAAGGAATGTCGACCGGCAGCCATCTGTGGGGATGGGGCAAGCGCTGCGTGGCAGTGAGCTGCAGAGACTCTGCAGCCCACGCAGAGCACAAAGCACATCATTGTTCTACAGAGCTCGCCCACCATCGGCCCATCAAAATGAACTGTTGAAGTTCAGCTCAGAAAAAGACAGCTTCACCTTTATTCAATTAAAGCAGTTGTCTTCCTACCGCCAAACACTCCCATATGTTTTTAATAAACTCTGGTAAGTCTTTGAACAAGCCTGCAGAGACTTCTAGTTCTGGGTGGCTCATGTGGTCAAGTGCTGTGTGGGAGGGGAAAAACACCTGCGAAGAGCCACTGCTCTTTCCCACAGAAAAGCAGAGGACTGAGCAGGAAGCAATCTCTGCTCTGAGCAAAGCTGGTGCAGTTTATTCCCCCTCTGAAACAAAAAAAAAAAAAGAAGTTGGACGGACTGACTGTACGTTACAAGGTGACTTGCAGCAAAGTTCACTGTTGGGAACCTCAAGGGTATTCCCCTGCCGTTTGATGAGCCGGCACACCTTGCAGCACTAAAAGGAAATGATAACAGGAATTTAAAAACTGTTCTTCAGCCCTCCAGTCTTTACATGAACCTTCTCCCTGCCCTGCTCAGTCACAGTGCTGATATGTTCGGTTCAAGAATCCTGGAGACATTCCACATTCTAGTCAACAGCCATTATCAAGCACTTTTTCATGATCTCCCAAAGCATCATACAGTCCTTCTCTAAGGTGGGAGGACCTCAGGCATCGAAAGGAATTGTACTGAAGTAAACAGGGGCAGAAGATATCCAACATCCTACAGAGAGATGCTCATACAATGCAGGCTGTAAGCTGCACATCACCAGAACAAGTTACTTGTCCTATCAATAAACGAAACTCAGTTTACAGCTTTTAGGAGCGACTGCACTCCCAATGTAACCTCTTACAATACTGCTGTTTATCTACAGCTACAAGCTGCTCCCCTTTGGTTTTCCTCAGGCACATCCGTATTCCCAAAGGGCCACCTTGCAGCAGACTGATTTGGTGACATACAGGGGAAAAACTGATGGGGCAAAGCCTCCTTTTCTTGTGCTTTGGTATGGCTTGCTCCTCTCCACCATGGCTATGAGCTGAGCTCTTCCCTTCAATCTGGTCACTGGGGCATAGGGACATGAAGGTGGACAGTCCCAGGCAAACGGAGGACACAGGTAAACCCTGGGGTGAGAGAGAGGACCAGAGGTCACACCAGTATTTTATTCTTGAACTGCACCTCAATGTGTTCCTTGTCAGTAGGACTACTCGTTAGCCCAAGCTAATGTATGGCTTAACATGAATAAGACAGACATCAAGTTCTCAACTGAACACTGACCACGCTGCAACAAGGATGACTTCATGCAACAGTATGGCCAAAGCCATTAGCACGGTGCCCAGTCTCAGTCCAAAAGCAAGAGTAAAGAATTCAAGCAAAACCAGACAATCCTGGAAGCCTTACTAGCCACAACACCTGGAATTTAGTATTTGTCACGGTATCGTTGCACCTTTAACCTCCCCACCTGCGCTGTGGTCACCACTATAATCTACCCCATGGTTCAAATCTCCCCCTCTGAGTGATGCCAAAGAGCATGTCCTACCATCCTTTCTTTCCTCTAGTCCTGCAGAAAGTGACAGGAGAGCACAGATTACCAGGACAGCCCATTTTTTAAATGGCACTTAAAAGTTTAGAAATCAGATCTTTCTCATTGCTCTGCTGACAGCACCAAGGCAGTGCAGGAAGGATGTCTCCTACCAGGACAAACAATACCATTGCTCACA
>NW_009712950.1:0-3904 GCF_000703405.1 Apaloderma vittatum | reverse complement strand
CTGCTGATTTCCTCCAAGACATGTTTATCTTCTGATGACTGCAAGGTGAAATGATGCCTAGACATGTCATGCTACAATAAACATCCAATTCATCCAGCCCTGCATTATTGGTACAAAAAGTACCAGGAACTTCAAGAAAATTCCCAGAAGCTACCAAAGGGGCAATTAAAACTTTTTACAGGGTGAGTCTTTTCCTAGTCTTCTGGGTTGTCAATTTACCAAATAAAATACATACTTGAAACATATTTTTTAAAAAAATTATTCTTTCATTATTTGCATAAATATTGCATCCATCTTTAATGTGACAAACCTGTTTAGGTGGAAACCTAGCCACACATTTTAATAAGAGATTTCCACAAAAGAAGTAATTTAGCTGTGGAAAAGAATTATTTTTAAGCAGGATTTCCACAGTTAGTTCCCAAAATTTACTAGACACTTTTCAAAAATAGTGTTGCTTGCAACTCCACCAAATTGCTTACTGCTGTGCTTGATTGAAATAAGAGGATCTTTAGCCAGTCAGCATAAAAACATAACATTCAAATTTCCATTTGTGATAACTGATATTTTAATTAAATTCCCCCAAATATTGTACAGCGATTTCACAGTACTCTGTTCGTCAAATTTATGTCATACGTTGCAGCCAGCAGATGCTCAACACAGCAGTTTTCAGTTCAGAACCAAACAAGGCATCACCACGAAATGCAGCAGAGGAGGCCCATTTTTAAAGAGGAAGCCTGAGGCATTACTTACATCAGTACTGTGGGAATGAAAGGTTGTGCAGTTCTCAAGATTTGAATGAGGTGAATAGAAGTTGCTTAACGTGTGCACAGAGCCACCAAACACTCACTGGTCAGAAAGACAAACTATTGACAGTACCTTATCACACAAAGGTGTGCAAGAAGATTTACTATTAGTCTGGGCTTGGGGAAAATGAGAAGCAAACCATGTGCACTCACCCACCTCAATAGCAGGGTTTAGTTTCCTGACAGCTTCTAAATTTATATTAAAACCTCATTAACGGCAGAAAGAATCTTTTGGGCAAAGGGAAGTTACCATATGAGATTTAACCTCTTCTCCTATATCAGGAGGATTATTAAGGAGGATGTTCAGGAGGGCACAACAGCTGGACGAGGCTGCCCTCTGCTGCTACTGAATTCCAGTTCTGTCAGTCACTTACCACAGCAGGAGCATTCACCACGGAGAGATTGTAACCATAAAGAAAAGATGACCCAAAAGCACCAGTTAAAGAGGCTACAATAAGACTCCCAGACCAATTCTGAAAAACAAAGAAAAGATGCAGGTGTTGTTAGTACACTTTAAATTAATGTTCCTCAGGTTTTAAACACTCTTTACACTGTCTTGCTTGGTTCCTGCAGGCAGAATAACGGTGTGAAATACTCTCCCTTGCCGCAATCTGAGGAACAGTAAATCTGAAGTGATGGCATCTCTGTTAACGTTCACCACGGTGTAAGCGAACTTCTTTCAACCTCACGTGTTTTTCTCCTGCGAGCATCCCATCAGCCCCCACGCTAGAACACTGGAGAAGCACATTCTCAGTAAAGGAAACTGTTAGCAGCATACCACTAACACAGTGAAGCAAGAAGTAGCATGTATTGGATACAACAGGTTTGTGGGAGGGCCCGATTTAGGTGAAAACCTGTGAGATGGTGCATGCTCCACTCCCTCTTAGTGAAATTGTGACCAAAAAAATTAAAACGATGCCTACAAACTAGGTTTTGTAACGCAAAACCCTCTGCTAAGAATCTAGGATTTCTGGCACAACTCACTGTCTTTTTATGTCCATTCTATGGTCATCACTCACTGAAGCCTCAATCCTTTTGAAAGGACAAAGATCTGCTTAAGTAGGCTTAATAAACTCAGCTTCAGTTATATCACTTAAAGCAGACAACGGGTTAAGGATTTGAGGCATTGTCAACTGCACAAAGCTGTACGTTCGTTTCAGAAAACGAAGACTTGGAACATGAATGAGGTGTGCATAGCCAGCACATGGCACAGCAGCAGTGACAACAGCCTGGAACGAGCTCCACCAGCCTCTCAGGCACAGCAGGGCAAGCAAAAGCACCATGGCTGTTGGTGTGTGCCCCAGCCCATGTCCCACACTGGATACACTTGGAGATACTTGGGTGCCAGGGCAGGGACCCAGCACACATGGGGTCTGCCAGTCTCTGTAGCTGCCACTTGAGAGGGCTCAAAACACGCTCTGCGGGACAGCTGCCTTGTGTGTTTTTAACTTCTTCCACACGACATAGGAAGTTTTTAAGAGATTACACAGTTCATTAACCAGCCTGTTCTTGGTCAGGTCAGGAGGGAAAAAAGCCACATGTAGGAAATATATCCCATGGAGTTTGTTACATAAGTCAAACACAATTTCTTGTTATTAGCCAGCTTCTTAAAATGAATCTGCCACACACACACTGAGCTTTGCACCATTACTTTGGTAGAAAAAAGTAGAAACTTTGACAAAAGGCATTATTTAGCTTCCGGTGACACGACCTCAGATTAGGTGTCCATTATTTCTCTACTACACACAGGCATTCCCACAGTTAGGAGAAATTGCTACTTCTCTGACACTGAAGAGAATATTCCTGGAGGTCTACCAGGCTGCTCCCAGAGGGTTCACAAATGGTAAGTGTGAATTCACAAGTGCTGTGCGGCAATCTTGATGCAGTACTCACACAATGTTAGACCCATCAGAAAAATCCTGAAAAAAACCCTATTCAAATCATATAGCCTAGAGTTCATTAAAAGCTCCAGTGAATGCTTCAGCCTTTCTGCACAGGCAAATTCTATGCAAAAGGCTAAGTGGAAGATAATGCAGGAGAAACCACAGAAGTGCTGCTGAATTAGAAAACCCCATATCCACTTTATTTTCAAGTGTTGCAAATAGCTGGGTTTAGAGTCTACTTCAACACCAAGAATTTTGCAAGTATACAGCCTGTAGCAGAAAACCTCAGACTTACTCGACTCAGTTTTACAGTTCTTGGAACACAAACTTCAACTTCTCCAGTTCCTATCTCTTCATATGGTGCTTTAAATATTTGCTCGGGCTTCAGCAACCCCAGATAAAAGACGAAAGCAAAATGAAGCAAGAGCATAGGGAAAAAAAATCAAACTGTTGCTCAGAAAAATATTAACCCTGTGGTAACACTAAGAAACAGAATGAGGAAAAAGAAAAAAAAACAATAATGCCTTTTACAGTGACTGGGAAACATTAATGCAACCACACCTCCCTCATAGGTGTTCCTTGACTTCACTGCCACCCGTGTGCTCATGCGTCGCTGCCGTCATCACCCAGGCAGGCAGGTGGGACCGTCACCACAGCAGTAAGCGTTCAGCCAGGGAAGTTGCATGGCCGTTCACAACCAAGACCTCTAGATACTCAAGAACTGCTTACTTGTGCAAGCCCACATTTTGGTGTTACCATAGATCCCAGGGCACCACGTGCCAAAAGATGCCTTTCCCAACTCCCGTCCTTGTGTCAGTATTTGTGTCTGCCACTCCGAGTCTTAAATGGTCTTCTTCTTTTTTTAATGCATGACCATTTCATTTTCAAAACACAATTTGGAACACCGTTCTTTGGTTAGTTGGTTGTAACTCCCTTCTCAGATTAAAATTAAACACAATTCTAAGCGGCAAACATTGCATGCGTGCATAAGGAAGTTTTAGTACTCTTGAGCCACAACTTTCTGTAGATATTGGGAAGCTGGATTCCGGAGCACTTTAGCCGATACCCTAACGAGATACTGCTTTAGGAAAGCAGCGAGTACCCAAGAGACCCTAAGCCCGCTCCGATCGGCAGGGCGCTGCCGGCAGGTGCTCCCACCGGGCCCTTCCGGCCGCTCTGCCCCTCGGGGTGACGGGAGGCGAAGGGACGCCCCCGACC
>NW_009712949.1:0-1181 GCF_000703405.1 Apaloderma vittatum | reverse complement strand
CACCAGCATGATCACGATGTTGGCGTCAGCGTGATCTTGCAGCTCCTTCAGCCAGCGCTCAGCGTTCTCGTAGGTCAAGTACTTGGCGATATCGTAGACAAGCAGAGCTCCCACTGCCCCTCGGTAGTACCTGGGGGGACAGCGAGGGGACAGGGTCACAGCAGGGCCCCAGATAAGGGACCCGGATGAGCAGCAAGGAAACTCACGCTGAGGTGATGGCGCGGTACCGCTCCTGCCCGGCCGTGTCCCAGATCTGAGCCTTCACAGTCTTGTTGTCCACCTGGATGCTCCTCGTGGCAAATTCCACCCCGATGGTGCTCTTGCTCTCCAGGTTGAACTCATTGCGGGTGAAGCGCGAGAGGAGGTTGCTCTTCCCCACACCGGAGTCCCCGATGAGCACAACTGGGGAGGACACAAACACATTGTCAGCCCCCCTGACAGCCAACATTTCCAGCAAATCCCACCGTTGCCAGAGGTTTCCTTCCCAGCCCCAGCACCTACGTACGCAAAACAGGCAGAAAACGAGAGGCAGGACCTGCTCAGAGACAGCCAGGCCAGAACAGAACTACATATCCCATGTCTAGCCCAAGGTTCAACCCTGGAGGCACGCAAGAGGACTTAAAGATGTGGTCTGGGCGGAAGCATCTTCCTCCTCCTCCTCCTCCTCCTCTTCCTCTTCTACTGGTCCAGCCCGTGAGCCGGGAAGTCCCTGGGTGTGGGTGAGTTCAGTGCATTTTCTGCCTATCCCAGATCTGGCTGGGTCCTGTAAAACCTGGTGCAACAGGCTCTGAAGAGGCTTTATCACGCGGCTGCCCTGTCGAGTTTGTTGAGTTTATGACTCAATAGGTTTCGATTTTTGGTTGTGGTTTGTTTAGTTTGTGTTTTTTTTTTTCATTCTCCCACTGCTGACTCGGCTCGTCCTCCCAGTGCACCCCAACACAGCAGCTTCGCTTTGCCCACCCTTGAGGGACCGAGCTTGGGGAACCCTTCTCCCCCACCAGGATCAGACAACAGTGGGGCTGAGATCACAGCCCCCCAGTGACTGCACAGGGGAGAATGCCAGGGCAAAAACACCAGCCAGGCACCGTTCTAAAGCACAGAATCAGAGTCACAGAATGTTCACCGTTGGAAGGGAGCTCTGGAGATCACTCAGTGCCACCCCCTGCCTGAGCAGGGTCACC
>NW_009712948.1:1982-8449 GCF_000703405.1 Apaloderma vittatum | reverse complement strand
CTAGGCCATTCTATGATTCTATGATCTTTTTAGGAAAAAAAAAAAGTAAGGTGATCAATATGCTCTAATTTGGGATGATATATTCAGGAGAAATATGGGATCACAAACTGATGGCAAAATTCTAACTCCAGTGGGTGCAGGTTTCACCTCCAGAAGTACTGAAACATGTGGAGTCTTATTATCAGTGCCTTCAGTAAGCCCAAGACTGGGAACATGAGTAAAATAAAAAAGAAAAAAACCCTCCTAAAACAATGACAGTAACAAAAAACCCTCCGAACCTCCCCAAAAAAGAAACCCGAAACAAAAAACCCAAACAAAACTCCAAGTTCAGTCTCCCATCAACTTAAGCCATACATCAAACCTGGCCAAAATCCAGTAAAGTTCAAAATAGCAAGAAACCTGAGGACTGAGAATGCTGGAAAGGAGAGAATCAAGATGTGTTTATATTTAAGGGCATCCTTATAAGACTTTTGGCTTCTGGATTTTACTTCCAGGAGAGCCATCTCTGCTCGTATTTTCTTGCGAAGAGGATTATTGCCAGAAATCATCTTGAGGGTGCATATCTTATGAGATGCAAGACACCACTAATTCACTATTAAAATGTTCTCTCCAATTTGTAGAAAAAAAGGCTAGTTGTCTGTACTGAAGGATTCTTCTAATTTCCAGTTAACTTGGCTAGGATTATTATTATTTTTCTTAATAGTCAACTCATGAACTACATTTTATCAACAAGCTTTTTTTTAATTCTTAAAGATGTCTTAGGAATCAAGTAAACAAAATCCAATTCTTTCCAGTTTTTCTTAGTAAGCTCTCCTCTTTCTGAGCATCTCAGAAGATTAGTGTCAGAGAAATGATTTCTGTGTCGCAGAAAACACTATTTTTCATCCACAGTAATTTGCATTCACAAAACTTTGTACCAGAATACACCTCACTTGCCCGTGGAAAAAGACCATCTCTGGTACTGCTTTCCATCAAATTGATTGAATTTTCTGAACATGTCATTCTTCACTAACATAATTACCTTTTGAAATAAATCAGATAAAGTGTTGTCTTTTCCTCCTAACAAATATAAAAGTTATGTGAATGGAACGTTATAGAACTGGAAGTGGAACAATATGAACATTTGAAAAAACCCAGTCTTTCTCACTACTTGCTTTATGAATGCTTTCTGAGCTTTCAATCGTTATTTCACAATGTTGTTATAAGATGAAATCAATGGGATATTTTAGTTACAAAGCAAAATGTTACAAAACCCAAGTGAGGTAATAGATACATGCTTTCCTCTTAAAAAGAAACATATTGGAAAACTTAATGAAAAAGATACTTGAGAATTGAGATGGAAACATCATCTAGATTTAATAATGTTGGCTAACCCTATAAAACCTGTGCAAATTTATGGCAGGTCTCAATAACAAAAAAAGTGATGCGGAGATCCAATCCCATTTTTACACTCCAGTTACAGAGCAGAGCAATTTTGTACTTGCTTTGGAATGACAACTCAAATTACAGACAGTTTTAAACAATAATTTTCTACTGTGATGCAGATGAAAAAACGGTTAACTTTTTTTTCTTTTTTTTTTAAAAAAAGTGTATGCAGTAGTACACTGCAGCTTCCTGCAAGTATTCTGACAGACCAGAGAGGTGACAGCACGGCGGCTGAGGAGGCCCGGTGAGGTCAGAACCCACCTCAGACAGGAGCAGAACTGGAGACAACACTTGGATATCCTAAATAAAAGGAAAGATTCTTTTGGACTAAGAATCTTTCTAATAAGACTTCCACTGGATAGGACTTACCTCTCCCTTTTTTTCTCTTCCAGATGATGCTGAAGCTGTTGTTACTACCCACAATTCTCACCACCTTATCACTGTTTCTACCTAACCATGCTGACAACTATTCATGAGATGCTCTCAAGGCAATGAGACATTAAAGATGAGGGAGGTTTCTTTTCTCTCTTTAAGACAACAAACCAAGTGACATGGTTCCGTGCATTAACAGAACTCATAGTTTCAGCTTGCTCTTCAATCAGATGGCACAGTCAGCCCAGCAATTATTCCCTCCGCTCAAAAACTGTCATGTCAAAGCCAAGGTGTCTGGCAATAATATATGGTTACACGGTAACATATCCTTCAGTCAAAAATTCAGTTTAAGAGTACATAGAAAAAAAAGATGTTCACCTGGCAACTAAAAGAAATGAGACTCAAATTTCCACTACAAACACCTGCTCACTATATGGCAATACTAACTAAAAGCAAATTGCAAATGCAACAGCTGTGAGTAAATGTATGGGAAGATAAGTCTTGGCCTATGAAATAATTTTTATACTGAAAAAATACCAATCATATGAAAACTTTATCCAGAACAGACCGTGATGGAATTTTACTGAATTACCCTCCCAGTTCAGGCAAGTACTAGCTGATACCTGTATACTGCCTTCTCCTTTTAGCAAACCATTTTCGGAGCTGTTATTTTGGGAAGATGCATTTCCAGTGAACAGATGTCATTACACTAATTGAAATACTGTTGTAGAACTGTGTGGCAACTGGGATAAGAAAGCATGAACAAGATTTCTGGTTTTACTGTGCAAAAAATCCATTACTATTCTACCATATTTCCCAAGTATTTGACATTTCAATATATCCAGCAGATAGGATCATTAGTCATCGCCTTTGTTATTGCTCAAAAGAAGTTTGTGCTATTAATTTTAATTTTTATAGTACTATAAGTACGCAGCCTGATGTGAAATTGCTTTGCACTCCATTCCCATACATTTAGCATCCATGAAAAAGAAACAACATCAAGCAGAAGAGCAACGCCGGTTTGCTTTCCAGAACAAGAATCAGTTGGCCATTATTTAAGAACAGATGTTTTTGCAAAACTGACATTTACAAAGTTTTTCTTTGCTATTTGGCAAATTCATTGTCTGCGGTATTTCAAATTAAAAGCAAGATAGAACATGCTGTGTTCTAAAGGTAAGAGGACAAAATAATTTCATATTTTCTTACCTTTGCATTATAGGGAATATAATGCTTTGATAAGGCTTCAGGAGTGTGCATCCATGTTTTGTCTACAGAAAAGCAAAACAGAAGAAGCACTCAATAGGTTATTCAATTGTTACTTTAACTATTATAGTATCTGTCTGGAGGAACATCAACAACCCTCATTTTTATTCAGATAAGTATCTGTCTGAAGTATATACTGGGGCTGCAGGTAGACACAGACTATCTTACAACTTCCCTAACAGTTCCATGAAAGAACAGCTTGCTTCTCCTGGGCACGTATTCCATTTGAACCGTCTTGATTTACCATAACGATTCCAACTCTTCCCCACAAATGTGTGTATCGGTCTAAGATTGTTAACAGCCTGAGAAGTTTAGATCTACTTCAATCTTTTCTTACATATGCTAAATTAATTTCCCTTTAATGATATTCACATCACAAGATTATGCTACTGTCTTACTTTTCCTGCTGCCTGTTTCATACGGTGACACGCTGAGTTCATCACTCATCTAATAAACCTGCTCTCCTTTTTAATGGCCATTTAGAATGTTCTAAATAATTTCAGGTGGAATTTCCAACATAAGAAAAAACCTTTTTATTAGAAGTTTAGAAACCACTTTTTAGAAGTTTTTCCATCTGAAAGCATTTAAGAAAAAATGTTCCAAACTACTAGATTTTATTACCAACTGCATGAGAGATTCTGCAACACTGAGTACTTTATACTCCACGCATTCAATATTTAGTACTGTTTTCTAATATGAGACTAGTCCTGTTTTAATTATGATGAATTAGAGTCATAAATCTGAAAATTTTATTGAATTAAATAACAGAATAATAGCTTAAAGCAAAATCATACCCTTGGATATTCACAGACAATTCCCTTTGCCTTTAACGGAGTTGCAATTCTAGCAATTACTATCTTTTTTGTTAGTTACACGTAAGAACAAAAAGAACCCTGTTTATTTCAAAGCATTCAAGCAAAAGTTGCAACACTTGTTGATGCTAAACTAAATATTTTTGAGTCCAGTGGCACCCAGGAGTCTGATTATGCACTGAAATGGCCAGACGAGCAGAGCGGTGATGGGGCTTGACTGTAAATCCCAGACAGGGAAGAAGCTGGCACGTAAAGACAGGACTGCTGCCTGCTCCCAGCCAGCAGCTGTATGGTGCAAATTTTGAGCCCAAAATACATAGTTGTGTTGTTAATGTCAATGTTTTATTCACCCATTTCTTGCATGTTAACTGTTTACTAGCTTCAGCGAGGACATGGCATCTTTATAAACTCAAAGAAAAACATCTAGTAAAAAATAAAACATTGCATCTCTTAAAAACAATAATAAAAAATGTAACAGCAACAACAAAACCAGTCCTCCATTCATTTCATGCTTAATACTAGCATAAACAAGCAACAAAGCTGTAGCTTCCGGAGCAATTTTACAGGCAAAAGATTATGTAGGCACCAGTCAAACTAACTCTTCTTTGCAAACGTTTCCCTCTCCCTTCTTCCCATTCCCTAGCGGGGTTAAATTCAAATCTGACAAAAAGTGACTTAATTTGGAAGAGAAGTTTGAAATGCTGGTTTTAATTAAGCAGCTAGTAATCTTTCCAATATTAAAACTAGGTACAAATCTTTACCTTAAAACATTTGCATGACGTCATTCCCGTTCAGTCCCCACGTGTTGTCTCACCTAGCTGAGAGGCGTCCTTGCCCATGACAGGGAGGTTGGGTTAAATGATCTCTACGGTCCTTTCCAGCCTAGGCCAGTCTAGGATTCTATAATTCACTTGCCTCCCATGCAATGTTTGAGGGATTCCAGCAAAGACTAACACTTTCAGGGGAGTGTTTCCACAGATGTTGGCACCCCTAGTTAGGGGGAAGATTAGGGAATATAGGCAGGTACTCTCAGCTCAAAAGGAAATCAGTAACTGAGCAAGGCACCAGAACAAACACCTGGATTCTACGGGTCTTGTGCCACTGATTAAAACAGTGCGTCAGCAACCAACATTTCTAGTGCCCAGCTGTAGATCTGCAGATTCTGTGACACAGGCACTAAAGTTCTCTATTTAGATTGCCTAGAGACAGGTAGTAATTACAGAGCGGTGGCACTTTTGAAAGAACTGTTAATGCTAAACGACATCAATACGTTGATACCAAAGACATACAACCATGCAAGCTATTGCAGGTTTGGTTTTTTACCACCATTTCCCTCTGAACTGTAAGCTCTAATTTTGGACTTCTGCCACTCTCAGCAGCTGTTTGAAATACAGCAGCTGAGAAATACCAAATTTCAGACATTTTGCATCCAATAAACCAGAAAAACATGAGAAAAGAAAAACTATAAAACAGGTATTTGTTTAAATACCTGATACAGATGTGGCTTGTGGTTTGCATGATCCCTCTTTTAAAATTAATTTTAAATGGGTTTTCACAGCTTAGTACTTAATTATTCATTCTGAAGCAACAGAATATGAAACACAACAAAGAAAACCACAGGTCACATTATTATTTTATTAGTTACATAGCAGTAAGAGTTCTAGACACTTTAAATAAAACAGCAAGTCCTGAAGAATGGACCAAAAGCCTAGATAAAACCAAACCTGACAACTGCACGCATCTAACATAACAGTAGCAGAAAGTGAAAAGAAAGTGCTATCATATCGGGTGAAAACTACAGTTATTTTAGATCCCATCTGAAGCTCTTAATCTAGGTTGCCTTAGCATTTACATTAAAGTTTAAGTGCGCAGTTTGTTTTTTTTTTTGGAGAATTGTGAGTTTCAACTATCCACAGTCCATTAAAACCTAAGCAGAGTTTAGCCTGAACGAGGTATGAGAGATTCTAAGGCATAAAAGCCTAACTATATGGTGGTTTTCTCAAACATACTGGCACTACGTAGGAGAAAAAAATGGGGGAAAAGGATCACCATTGGCAATCTGAGGGCACAGGGTAAGCCACAGCTTAGCTTAAAGAGAATTAGCAATCTTGCAGCCTCTCTACACAACACCTCTGCCCACGCTCAGCAGGCGAACTGTGTGCCACAGGCTTTTGGAGAGCTCCTGCAGCAGCAGCAGCACAGCATCCCACCTGCTCCAGGAGAGAGCGTGACTTCGGTGAGGGCTTCTCAGGTTTTGCTCCCTGCCAGCACCCGCTGGTCTGCTAAGGGACAGTCCCTTCCCATAGACTCGCAGAACGTTGGGCGTTGGAAGGAACGTCCAGAGATCACCCAGTGCAACCCCCTGCCAGAGCAGGGTCACCCAGGGCAGCCACACAGGAACGCGTCCATGTGAGTTTGAACGTCTCCAGAGCAGGAGACTCCACACCCTCTCTGGGCAGCCTGGGCCAGGGCTCCAGCACCCGCAAAGGCAAGAAGTTTCTCCTCCCGTTGAGGTGGACCTTCCCATGTTCTAACTTAAACCCGTTATTGCTTGTTCTATTGCTGGGCACCACTGAGAAGAGATTGTCCCCTTCC
>NW_009712948.1:0-1762 GCF_000703405.1 Apaloderma vittatum | reverse complement strand
AGGTGAACCTCCCAGCCCTGCTGGACACACTTTTCTTAGTGCCTCCCAGGATCCCACTGGCCCTCTTGGCCACAAGGGCACAGTGCTCTCCCAGGGACACTCACTGTCCACTGGGACTTCACGGTCTTTCTCTGTGGGGCTGCTTTCCAGCAGGACATCCCCTGATCTGTGCTGGTGCCTGGTGTTATTCCTCCCCAGATGCAGGACTCTACGTTTGTCCTGATTGAACTCCATGAGGTTCCCCTTTGCCCAGCTCTCCAGCCTGTCTAGATCTTGTTGGATGGCAGCACAGTCCACCTGGGTGTCAGCCACCCCACCCAGTTTCGTAACCATCAGCGAACTTGCTGAGGGTGCACTCTGACCCCTTATCCAGGTCACTGATGAAGATATTGAACAGAACTGGCCCCACAGGCCTCCAGCTTGACTCTGTGCCGCTGATCACAACCCTCTGGACTCTGTTGCTGAGCCAGTTCACAGTCCACCTCATGGTCCAATCATCTATTCCACATTTCTTGAGTTTCTCCCATTATAAAGGGAAGATTCCTTTACAATCCGCATTTTACATCAAATGCTTCATGATCGCCCAATCCAGAAGTGTCGGTGCGAGCCATTTCGGAGGGGCGAGCTGGGGGAGAGGAACCTGCTGACAAATCACAGGCTGAAGCCAACAGGCTCAGGGACTTCATAAAGTATCCAGAATAATTCGCTGCACTCGGCAGAGGATGATGCTAGGTTAGATAACAGCAGAGCTGACCACTTAGCTACCATAAAAAGGAAAGCAACAACAGTGCCAAGAAACTGGTCCCCGTTTGAGATTTCTCCAGACATTACTGCCCACAGATATTATAGAACTGATTTAGTAGAGAGGCATTGATGAACTATTTTCTAAATGGCAAACAATGCTCAAGAGTGTAAGTTTAGTTAACTGCTTCCCTAAACCCCACTCTCATTATTAATTCATGCATGTTGAAAGTGGCTCAACAGCTCTTTTTTCAAAGCATTTATCAAAGCATGTGAGAACTAATAACCTTTCCATTTAATACGATGAACAGAGAAAGACACATTATTTAGTGCCACAGCAAAAATATAATTTCTAGAAGGTAAAAAAGCAAAGTCTTTATTCTTTACTGAATTAAAACCTCTTTGGCATCAATAGATGTCTTCCTTGCTAACAGAAGAGAAATCTTGGAACTGTCTTTTCCTCCTGCTTTACAAAACTTGCTATGGAAAGAAAGATCTCATGCGAAGATCAGCCTAAGAACAGTCTACCAAAGAAGAGAGGATCCCATGAGATCAGTGCTACATCCAGGTATTAATATCTCTGGGAACAAACAGCTTACGTGCTTCAGTGTACAGATTTAACTTTCATTTTTCTTAATCATAGAATCATAGACTGGCCTAGGCTGGAAGGGACCTTAGAGATCATCTAGTCCAACCTCCCTGTCATGGGCAGGGACATCTCTCAACTAGATCAGGATACTAAAGGCTTTGTCCAACTTGGCCTTAAACCCCCCCAGGAAGGGGGCAGCCACAACATCTCTGGGCGATTTATTCCAAAGTCTTGCCAACCTCGTCCTGAATAATTTCTTCCTAAAATCTAATCTAAATCTTTTCTCCTTCAACTTAAACTCCTTTCCCCTTGTCCTATCGCTGGACACTCTTGTAAAAAGTCCCTCCCCAGCCTTCCTGTAGGTTCCCTTCAGGTATTGGAAGGAAGCTATTAGGTCCACGTCTGTGGATACATTTTACAGTTAGCTGTGCT